>NW_017307753.1:348798-378878 GCF_000935625.1 Nanorana parkeri
CCAGTCCATTTTTTATTTTATTTATTAACCAGTTGTGGACACTATGCGTGCTACACATGTCTCAAAAAACTAAATTGAAGTACATAGGATGCGTATTTCCATTGTTTTGTGTTTGTTTGTTTTAACCATTTAAATTATTTATTTTTTGTTACTGTTAAGATTTAAAAAAGCCTTATTTTAATTTGAAAAAAACTTAAAGGGTTTCTAAACCCTCTGTTTTGTTTGCATATATCTACTGCTAGCGAGCAGTAGATATATGCAAAAAGTGTTGGGAAAAAAAAGAAAAAAAACTGCTTTTAAAAGCGGTTTAAACTTCCCCCGTCTTCGCCATGTGCTCCCATCCGAGAATCCGAAACTGCTCGGGCGGCCGCAAAGCATCTTGGGGCAGGCGCATGCGCAGTTCGGATTCTCGGACTAGGAGAGACTCAAGGTAAGTCTATGGGCGCGTGCACCCGCATGCAGACACCGTGGGACAGGAAGTGCCAGCAAGGACAGAGGAGTCAGCGCTGGATCGGACACCCGCCGCAGCGCTGGAGAGAAGGCTGAAAATGACATGAAAGAAGATCGGATTAAGAGACATCATATAAGGTAAGTGCTGACATTAACATTGGGGTGAGGGAATTTTTTTTTTTTTTTAAACTTTAATGTCACTTTAAGCAATGACAAAGTTGTTGCCAAATGAACATGCCTATAGCAGGCATGTTACATATGTGAGAGCTGTTCTGGGTAAAGGAACACTGTACTATGATACTAAATTACTGTACCCCCACGAATCCTTCTGATCTAAACCTGTTGACCTCCAAAGCGGCTCGGAGGAGTAGTGCAGTATGTAGTTTATTATTATTCAACCGAGAGCAGTGAAGAGAAAGTCTTTACCGACGATTGAGATATACGCAATTGTTTACTGCTTTTAAATGCGAGTGTTCTACTTTTCTAACAAAGCACAGGTTTTAATACATACTGCACTACGAGTGTCTAAATCGGAGCCTCTTTGGAGGTCCTCCAAGTCGCTTTGGAGGTCAACAGGTTTCCTTTGGAGTAGCGGCAGTGGGGTTGTATGAAGTGGAGGCGTATTGAGGGGAAAATTACATGCTGCACTAAACGTTAAGAGGTCATTGGGTTCTGGTAAGTGTGCATTTTTGGCAGTTGTACACAGGCGGTGAATTGAAGAGCACTGGGGCACAGGACACACAAGAGTGGATATTGCTGTGTGGTATTACAAGTATTAGGATATTAATGAATAGTTTTTTCACCGGAATATTTTCACAGGATTGGAAGTATTCAATTTTCACTGAACTAATCTACTTTTCACTGGATTTATTGATCTGATAATTGATTTGCACTTAATATATGTGATATTTATAAGAATTTGTATATTCAATTGCTATCAGATGTTTTCACTGTAATGATTTTTAAAGCACATTGAATATCATTTTTTTGCATCTTATTGTATTCACCACAGGGTGGTCCTGCATAGTAGTATTGTAAAGACTATAAGATTGTACTTTTAGCTTATTGTAGCGCAGTCCTTTTTTTTTATGATTCATTCTTAGGTGTGTTCTACAGTTTTTAGCATTCGTTGCATTCCGTGCATTTTGTATGATTTTCAATATAGTCAATGGCGGGAATTTATCAAAACTGGAGCAGATTTGCGCTGCAGCCAATCAACTTCTGTCTCATTTTCAAATCTTACCTGAGCAAACTGAAGAGAGATGCTGATTGGTTGCCATGGGCAACTGCTCCAGATTCTCTCTGCTCCAGTTTTGATAAATTCCCCCCAATGTCTTTCTCTTACATTTTAAGCCAGTACAATGCATGCAAACTTTGGAGTGTTGGAGACCATATGGCCTGCACATTTTATTAGAAAGTGTTTTTTTTTTTTCCCCCCAGTAAATTTTATAAAATAAGATCTATGTTGACATGTAGAACATTGTAGGGGAATTAAAATATGTACTTTTGGCAGTTGCAGAAATTCAGTGTTTAACATTGCACCTGTTGAAACCCCTACAAGGGTTAAACTGGAAACCTACTTCTGTCACTCATCGCTTCTTAGCCTTTTGGCAACGATCCAGTGAAGTATTTCTTTCACTTACTGATATTCTGACATTTCTAAACAATATGCTTATTTTTTTTGTTCTTAGAGCACAGTGCAGCAGTAAGATATCAGAAGTAAAAGAGCAATGTGAAGAGCGGCTTCGACATGCAGGTGTGAAAGGGGCAAATGTAGTGAATGAAGAAAACGTGGAAAAAACTATATCCGGGGCTGAAAAACCAAAGGTAGGAAAGCAATTCCGTTTTTACCATATGAAAGCTTGCAGGATAAAAATTGGAGCACAAGTCACAACCAGCAAATTCTGTACCAATGCCTCTTAAAGCATAGCTAAACCCAAAAACAAAATGTAATTTCTTGATCGTAGATTACGGGACAGTGGCTAGTATTTTGGAACACTGGATTCAGCTGCTACCTCCAGGAGAGTGAGCAAGACAAAGCTATAAGGACAGCCCCGTATAACCCCCTCCCGCTCCAAGCATGCCTCAGTTTTGTTTTTTTTTGCTAGTAGCCATAGTACAATGGTTGTCTTCTCTCTGCTCTAAGGGAAGCAAACCCTAAGACATGTTTTCTTCTCGCTAGATTCTTCAATTGCTGCAGAACCACTAGGGTTTATTTTTGCAGCTGTTGGATAAATTAAATATAAAATATTAAAATAATTTAAAAAAATAAACATTTTCAGTTTCAGCCTGACAATTTTTTGTTTTGCTTCGGTTTTCAAATTTCCATTTTGGTGCACCTCTAGTTACTACCTGTACTTGCATCCTTTGTACTGGCCATATCTTACTTTTTATGAATTCCCTTGGATGCAGATTCAAGCAATCTTGCCACACTAAATGACATTGATATTCATGTCTTGCTAATAAAGCAAATATATGCCATCTATAGAAGTGCTTATCGACTGCAAAGATTTTCCAATCAATGTCCTTGCCAGTGTGATGGGGTTTAATGTTGCCGGAGTCTGAGTAAGACCTACTGGGGTCAGTTGTTGTAATGATGGCGGATTCCTCTCACTGGTCCTTTTTCTTGAAAGATCGGGCCATCTGTACTTGCCTTCTGTAGGGATTGGATTATTGAACCCAAAGCTGCATGCAGAACATATCTATCTCTTGATGCCATCTTTAATTTTATTTTCTATGCATTCAAGTGCTAAAGAGATCCCTTGAAACATTTTATATAACTGGGTCTGTAATTGGTATTGTAGCCGTTTCTAAATGTTGGGTTGTATTATAAGTTTTCTTTTATTTGATATTTGACTACTGCTCTGATCTTGCACTTGAAGCGGACCTTTACCCATATCTTTAAAACACACATTGTTTAGTAATGACAATCTACAAACGCATACTTCTAGATAATTGCAGGCTTTTTATTCTTGGCATACATTTCTCTTTTCCTCCCCAGTCTTCTGACAGTGGCCATGTTTACTAAGGGCAGATTACTAGTTCTCCTTTTTTATTTCCTGGATTTCTGGCACATGTGACTAGGGCATGTGGCCATGAACATCATCTTAGGAGAGGAAAATGCTTTTTCCTGAGACTACAGATGAGATTTTCTAGCAATGCTCCGCTGATGAGGCAATCCCAGTGTGCATTGCTTTGGCAAACTGGTCATTTTCCCCTTACACTTGCAGAGCATTCACTTCCTGCTTTGAAAGTATTTCAAAATCACAGCATTTTACACCTGACACGTCTATGTTTTTAATAATCATACATAGAAGGATGCATTTGTGAGCAATAATGTGCTTTTATGTTTATCAAGCCAACCACAAAACAAGAGATTATCGAGCAAAAAGAGGAGGAAGAAGTGAAATCTAAAGACAATCTAGAAGTTGAAATTGTTCCACCTTCCAAGGAAGACGAGAACGCGGCTATTCCTCCTCCAGCAAATCAGGGTAGGTCTTTTCTAGTACAAAATGCAGAATATATTGCAAGTCGACTGTATATTTAAATTCTAAATATTTTGTTTTTTACTTTTCCCGTTGTTACTTTGTGATGTTTGATTTTCAGCGGGATGGTTTTTAAGGCGTTAACACACTTTAATTCCTACAAAGTACACTGTCTGCAATGTTCTGTATGTTCTCCTCATAGTCTGTGGGCTTTCATTCAGAGGTGCAGTTACTCTCCACAACCCAAAAACCGAAACCGTGGAAGGTTTGTAGGCTTATGTCCACATTAAAACAGCAGTGTATATGCCTGTGATGGTGCCATGGAACAAGAACTCCCACTCCAGAGATTTTTTCTGCATGCATACCTCAGTTTCTGTTCATTTCTAAGGATGGCTCTGTACTCCGTGTGGAGTACAAGAATATGCCTGTCTTTAGGAATGGGGCGGCCACAGTACACTTGTGTGGCGGATGCAAGGCCTGGCCTTGACTGTGCGTTTAAGGAAAGGCTATACTTCACTGAGCAGAGCCACACAATGTAGATTCCTGATGTGGGACTTCAGCTATATATTTACCCCTGGGGAATCCACTATGAAGGGAAGAGGGGTCCATAAAGGACACCTTCACTAAAAATGAAGTTATTAATTGTTAAGCTTCTTCAGCCTCATGGGGAACGATTCATTTTTAAAGAGGTGCATACTATTGTGGTGGTATATAATAATGCCTCGTATAACTGCAAGAAAGAAAATTCTAGGTGACATTCGGAAGCATAATCAGATTTACTTTATTCTTAACTTAATTTCACTAGAAAAATAACAACTGAAACTGTTTATATAGGAAAGTGTACCATGTGCCTAAAATACAGGCGTAAGGGATTTCCTAGAGCAGAGACATATATTGTGACTAGTTTGCCATTTTAATTTCAAAAAAGGGAAACTTCACTTTATTTGAGGAGTAGTAACTAGCAGTGGGGTTATCATGTACGTGGTACCTGCTGAAACTGAAGAAGGCTGACACCGTTCTCCGATATCCAGGGGTGTGCAGTACTCATTTGTTATTGATCTGCATGTTCCAAGCCGCTCCATTATATTTAGTTTGTCAGAAATCTGTCTGGTTGGGAATGCATTATCCATCTTATGTTAGCAGTGCAGTCAGTTGAAGTATTGCTAACAATCAAGTGTGGGTAATGTACAAATGATATTAAACAAAAATATTCGTGCTTATGGCTTTTCCACCCCTCAAAATTGTAAAATAGTGACAGCTGCAATGAAAGACCAAGTAGTGAAAAAACAACCTCTGGACAAAACAGTAGCACGGTGTAATCTATTTACAAATTATAAAAACGGGTTTAATTTTAAAACCTTTTTGAGCTTTCTGGAGACTATGTAAAGAGGAGTGTTTAAAGTCAATATCATCAATCCTATCAGTAAAGATTCTTTTACGACACCCATACTGAACCAAATGTTTTAAAGTAATTCAAGGAGAGCTTGAGCTCTTAATTGCATTCAAAGTCCATCTCATTCATGTTGGGAAAACAAGCTGAATTTGGCCCAGGAATAGATGCCATAAACAAGTCAAGCTGTAACCATAGTTGCAGACCAGAGTAGTTGCAGGACTATCTTCTGAACTCCAAGTAATGGACATCTTTGCTCAGGCACTGAGCCAGGTAAGCTAGTGCTTGATCAAAGTCGGGTGTATCTGCAGTCCTGAATGTGACAGAGGTTGAAGCCTATGGTATACATCTGCTGGCAGATCAGTATGCTTATTAAAGTATATTTACAGCATTCCTAGCAGCTTGTGTATGCTGTGGGATGTCTTTTTTTTTTTTTATATTGATATTTGTCTTTATTACAGAAATTGTGGAACGGATTGTGAGGGAAAAGAAGTCTAAGCAAGAGGATAAAAACGCAGATAATGTACAGAAGCCAGAAAATGAAAATGACCCTGACAATATAATTGCAGAAGAGGATAAAGAGGGTGATGACCAAGAAACCAATAAAGAGAATGAAGTGGAGAGAGAACATCTAGTAAACCTAGATGGTCAGCAGGAAGATGATAAAGGCAAGTCTAACATCCATATGCAATTAAGTTTAAAGAAGAACTCCATGGAAAAATTATCTTAACCCTTGCAGTGGGGTTACCTCTGCACTGCAAGGGTTAAGTGCTCATTTTCATTTTGGAGCATAAATAATAGCTATACTCGCCTAAACCTTGGGCCTGGCTGCTACTCTGATCCAGGAATGGTATGTCCCTCGACATCCTGGCATCCAATACATTGAACCTTAGACCACTGGAGCGGAGGGGGAGTGAGGCACCAGGGACCGGGCTAATAGCCAGTCGGCTCAGAGGTTCAGGTGAGTATATTACTTCATTTTCACTACTAGACGAAAACAAGCACTTCAACCCTTGCCGTACAGAGGTTGCACTGCAAGGGTCAAGATCATTTTTTTCCCCCGAGTCCTTTAAGGAGTTCCGGGAAACTCTTGGTGGATCTCCTTTGCCTTCTTATATCTCTCTGCATCTTATTTTTATCCTAAAACCTTTGCACTTAATTATATCAAATACTTTATAGAAGGCGTGTTAGTAAGCAAACGTTTTCAAGATGGATTTACCTACTCATGGGGTGTCCTTGCATTGTCAGTCAGATGCATCGAATTCAAATAAAAGAGAGAAAAATAAGAAACCTTTATAACAGAACCATATGCCCACAGTTGATCCATAGGATCTGTAGTCCTTTCCTAGAGTGACAATACTGCTCCTCAATAGATTAAGTACACTGAGTGAGCATTGTCGCCCTAGGACAGGAAGTGTTACTGGCAGGATCACCAGGGGAAAATAAAAACTAATGCAGGCACCACATCTATGGACTGGTAAGCTGCAATATATTACATTTCTGTTCTTTAGGTTTAGATATACTCTAAGGCAATCATAGAACAAATTGATGTTTTACTCCTGTAAAAAAAATAAAATTGGGTACAGTACTTCTAAAAGAGCAGGTATCCTTTAAATCTGTTCCAAATTTCAATAGTTACATTTGTTTTAAAAGGGTGCAAAAATCTGATTTACACAAAACCAGGTTGTAATGGTGTACAGTTGATTAAAGGTTTTCACATATTGAATTCAAAACGTGTGTGTCTACATAGCAGAAAATGGAATTTAAGCCATACACTAATCCAATCTGATTATTTAATCTTTGTACAATTTTTTTGTTTAGACTTACCAAAACTTAGCATTACATAGTAATACAGCTCTAAACAAATAAATAATTCCATTAGTATCAAATCAGGCAGACCCATGCAAAGCATAGTTTTATGATGGATATTAAGGGGATTGTACAGTCACATTTCCCACGAATCCAATGCAATTCCTTGCAGCCACAGCTTACACCCCATGCCCCCATTCTCAGCCGCATCTGGCTGTCCTTTCCTAAATCCACTTATCTCTAGTTCCTGTGTGGTATGCATGTTAGTGGTGGATAAGGGAGTGGAGCACAATGTAGGTTTTAAAAGCCAGGTTCTGGATTGGGAGGGAACCTGCAGGAAGGAGGCCTGGCACTCTTACTATGGAGCCCACAAGCATCTTCATTCTGTTTTGCTAATTGCCATCACAGCCAGATTCAGCCACTGTGATCTCTTGGCAGTTGGTTGCTAAGCTTTGGAGAAATATTGAGTAATAGGGATTATAATACACAGCTGTGCTGCATTTAATAAATATGTTACTTCCTTGTTAGCTGCCACATTTCATAGTAGCACCATGTACCCCCTACAGGAGCCATTAGAGTACATACAGTACATTACATGTTAAGAACCTTGGATCTAAAGTACTTGGAGAAGGGAGAGTTTGACTTTTGCTTTACAGCTACTATTGTCATAGGAATATATGCCCCAAGTAAATTTGCTTTAGTTTTAGCAGTAGAATCTCTTTTTTGTTGCAGTGGTAAACTGCTAACTGTGGCATGTGCTACCTGAAATACAAGTTTAACTTGACTTCCAGTGAGTGCTCTGGCAGGATATAACTTTAATCGCTTTTCATTTGGTCGTCTTCAACTTTGCACCAGATTATGTTATACTTGGATAATTGTGTTTGCATAATTTCCACTCCTTCTCTAAACATGCAATAAAGCTGGTTCCTCTAATAGTGCTTTGTGAATTAGACTGGCAGGCACATGGTGTACAATATTGCAGTGAGCTGTGTAATGATAATGAGGATGTTGTAGTGCACACAGTGCCAACCTCATTTCTCCAGTATGCACAAGTTGGTGACAAAACAGCCAGATATAAATGACTAGCACAGACATGAGATTAAGAGCGGTAGCACATTAGAGTCCAACTTCAAACACATTGACATAAAGCGTCATTACAATGGACTACAGAAACCTCAAACCCTACTTGGCCCAAGATCTGCAAAATACTTTTTATGGACCTGGTCATAAATGGCTGTCACAAACCGGTCCGGTAAAACATTCTAGGGCAATACACATCTCTGTACTTTGTTTTATATCTGGAAGCCAGTAGTCCACATCCAGCATACCCCACCATGACAGAGGTTGTGAAACACCTCCAGGTGAAGAGACCATTCCCCCAGGTCCTGACATTGTCAACTGAGAGTCTGCATGACTTTTTCCCATTTCTAAAATGTTAATGGTGGACAGAGCCGGGAGTCAGAATCTGTTGGCTTCTTTGATAGCTCCGAGACATCCTGGTTCCAACCTGGTGGATGACGTAAGCCACTGCCATGGCATTGTCTAACAGAGCCCTGGTCTCATGACCTTGCAGTTGAGAGGTCCAGTAATGAAGGGATAGCTGAAGCACCCATTGATCAGAAGTCAAACTTTTTCCAGCATCCTGGCACCTTGCACTGTCGGGGTGTCGAACTCCACCCCAGCAGGTCAGATTGGCATCTGTCATGAAATCTTTTGATGCTAGTGGAAGGTTGAAGTTTCTTAATTCCAGGGCTGGAGTTGTAAGCCTCCAGGGCTGGAGTTGTTGGCCACCAGGCCACAGATAGCCCAAAGCACCCAAAGACCAGGCTAACTAGAAAATGAGACTTGTTGTCCAACACACCTAGAATGTTGGGTTGCATTGGTTTGAAGTGGAATTGGGCATAAAGGACTGGACAGCTCCTGGAGTGGAGAACCAGAAGTTTTGTGCAGTTTTGCCGAGGCAAGAGAGCTCTTTACTCCCATTATTGAGATGCAATGAAGAGGAATTCTCCCTCAAAGGGCATGCACCCTAACATTTTTCACATAGCGACATTTTTCTGACTGTCAGAAAATGCCTTCCTGGTAGTAGTGAGGAGGGGGCAGTACCTGGGGAACTAGGGAAGACCCGAAGGAGTGTGAGCGAATGGGGGGACAGTGATCTAGGCTGAGCTGTTGCTTGAGCTGGAAAGGCCCACCAGACTGCTTCCCTTGTACTTATGAGCCACTATAATGGGAGCATGTAAATGAGGAAACACCAAATGGGCTCACAATGACCACTGCCAAAGCAGGAGGGGTTACATTGCTGTCTATGACCTGGTCACTGTAAGGCAACAGCAAGGAGGACAGATCTTCAACCTTGCAAGGAGCTGGCTGGGATCTCACGGGCAGTGTGGGAGATGCAGAGGAGTCCCTTGCTGTCACGGCTTAGAGTGGGTGGGTCTTAACCATAGAGAGGTGTGGTGTCGCCCTCGAGTGTCTGACACATTGGAGGGAATTTATCAAAACTGGAGCAGAGAGAATCTGGAGCAGTTGCCCATGGCAACTAATCAGCAACTCTTCAGTTTGCTCAGGTAAGATTTGAAAATGAGACAGAGAAGCTGATTGGTTGCAGTGCTCCAGAATTGATTCTCCAGAATTGATCCAGATTCAGCCCATTGTGTCACAGCCCACGGATAGCAATGTAACCAGGGACAGTGGGGATACGAAGAGAAGATGCCAGGCTCTAAAGACAGGGGCAAGCCTGAGTACTTGGTAATGAGATTCCAGGCAGGGCACATGTGTACACTTCAGACCGTTTTTGCCCTTTAGGTGGGCATACTTCCAATGGAGTCTTCAGGGATGGAATTCCCCCAAACGAGGGCTTTACAGGACCTGGGCTGTAATACACAACAGCTAACTCACATTTCACCAAGTGGTTAGCGAGCACCCACGCACAGCCCAGTGCCTGCAGTTCATATTACAGGCTGGCCCCACTTCCTCCACAGCAAGGTCTAGGTACAGTCTCAATGGCTATGCTGAAGATCAGATGATCTGGAAAGCTGAGCACTTCTGGCTCTGCAGCATTTGTAGAATCTTGATAGAAGAAGAAAAAAGGTTCTTGATAAAGTAAGAAATAAATGGGTCTTCTTTTCTTCAAGGAGAGAAGACTTATTTTGCTAGCGATAAATTAGAACATGATGGGAGTGGTAGGGGTTATACTTTCCTGATTCACAGCTTCTTTTTTTTTTTTGCTAGTGGCCAACCTCCTGGAAACAGCAGCATAACCCAGTTGTCTAAGATTTTCTTCTGTCCTGTGTCCTTTAATGAACAATTAAGAAATTTGTATTTTAAAATCATTAAGCTAAATCTCTGAATGCTCTATTCAGAAATTAAACTCTTTAAAACTCTGAGGGATACCACATTTTTTAAAACTCTGTCACTTGCTGCCATGCCCAGACAGGAATGTAACAAGCATTTCCTAAAGGTCAGAGTGCCACTGCATATGCTGTGAGTGTTTCCATTAAAGCACGTGATGGCCGCTACCGTGTGTGTGTAAACGGTTAACTGCATTACACTTTCCCCATTTACACTTCAGAGTATTTAGCTTCCTACTTGAGTTGTAAGGCTTATTTCTCATTTATTTAGTATTGCTGTAGAATTGTATCTTTATACCACAAAAAGTGACTGAGAATTGATTATAATATCACTGCAGGGAGAGAACAGCCACACAGACAACCAAGGTTTCATTACCTAGTGTTGGTGCCATGTGTAAAAGCAGAGAGAAGCTTAGTGTAGAGCGCAAAGCATACATAATGGTCCTGATTTTATGTACATTTTTACAAGGTTTAGAGATTTTACAGTTTGTCATACAGTAGACCATTCCAATGTACATGTGGTGCTGAAAAGGAAGGATACCATACTACTGTTGCTTAATCCATTTTACTGCCATTTATATACTATTATTTATACACAAATACTTTGATGCAATGAAACCAATGTGATCTAAGATGAGAACTAAATCTGACATTAGTATGCATCCGTTCATCATGGGCCATTACACATGGACAAACCTTCATGCTGCTTCTTGACAGGCATGAGATTTAATTGAAGATCTTTCCTCTTTTAAGGCCAAAAACAAAATGAACAGGAACAAAATGCCGGGAACCCGAATGACTACAATGGGGATGAAGCAAATGTAGCAGAACCTGAGGCAGAAAAACAGGCTCAGCTGAATGACAACAGTCAGAACTTGAAAGGTATTTTTGGCTTTTATCTTCCTGAATGTGACGCACTCCACCATTTGTCAGTCCACCAAGTCGGTGAGGGAAACCATGAGGGGTCACAACAGAAGGACATCCTTGGTTTTAGCTTGGAGAAAACAGCAGAAGTTGATATTCTACAACACATTATCTCTATTTCTCACAAGATTAGGAGTCGGGGGATGTGTTTTGGAGGTCTTCTGGTGCCTAAAATCATCATGTCTTATACAAGAAAAACGGGATAAGAATATTAAAGCCAAAACATGATCATTTTTATTGAGAATCGGTTTCATTTATTTGAAAAGCCACTCGCTGTTTTGGCTGTGTAATTACATTGGATTGGGATACACATACCACTCAACATTTCTGTGGTTGCATAAATACTCCACTTTAACATTGAGGGGTATGTGCTGACTTTGGTGGCCTAAATTTCAAAGAGAACCAGTCACCAACGGATACTTGTAGTAATCTGAATCATAACTAAGGGTATGCATTTTGATTCTTTGCATGGGAAGGTAAACTTTTTGGCTTTATCTTGCTTTAATCATTTCAGCTTTTCTTTAGCTAGCCCTGAGCTACGTTAAAATGACCTTCTAGCTATTGGAACTTTTTCTTTAGTCAGTCATTACTATAAAGTTTAACCGAACAATAGTTATTGTAATGTAGACTATTTCCATAGTGTATAGAATTTGTATTGTTATGTTTAGTCGGTGCTAAGAATTGTATTCAGCATGCCCATCTATATTCTGTTAGATGCTTAAAAGAGAACTATGGGGTCAGGGCTTTTCCCCAGTAACTGGAGGACACAAACTAGCGTCCTCCCGTCACCCTAAGCTCAGTATACCGCGAGCTACAATGTGCTCGCAGTATACTGAAACGTATCCTGACAATTCTGTCTGGATCCGCCCAGCTGCGTGAGTGACAGCTTTGCAACCAAATGTTTCTATTGAAAATGAAACCGGTAGTAGAAGAACGACACCTGGGACGTTGCTGTGAGTGGCACTTTCATATGTCATTGCCCCAGAAGTGGCCTGTTATAAAGCTCATATAGGCTGGAACCTTGTGGTCGTTATTTGTGAAATCTGCTTCTTTGTGACAACCAAATGGGGGTTCTGATGCAGTAGTTTAATTTGTTTTTTTGTTTTTTTAACAGTTGATAACCCCCTAGTTGGACTGAACAAGCAGGCGGCTGGTCAAGAAGCAGAGGACAGCGATAATCCAACTTTAAAATAACAGCTCTCCCCATCACATTGACTTTTTGAAATACATTTTTCAAAGTTCTTTTGTCTTGACCGGTAAAACCTGAAAAAGGACATTGTTCGCATAAGAGAAAGCTGATGCGTCGTTCTGCACAAATACGTGGGACTTGAAGAATGTTTTATTTTCTTTATTTAAAACGGTTTTGTATTTTTGGACCACTATTGCAGAAAATCTTTTGTTCTGATAACTATATGTAGGCAGTTAATGCATACAAAGATCGTATTCGGTATATGAAGTCATTTTTAGCTTCATTTTTCTAGTAGATTTATACCATGGGAATAAAGGGTGGCTGTTGTAAGCATCCCTGACTGTCCTACTGTGTCCCAACGCTGGTCACTATCAGCTTGTATAGTATGTAAATATTTAGACCATTGAATCGGCTATTCCTTTACTGAAAACGATCATTACATTTTTTTTAATGCAGTTATCAGAATACAATATTTTTCTAAGTAGTGCTCCCTTAACTTCTCTTTTAAAAGCTAATGCCTTACTGTCAATCGAATGATTTCAAAACTCATCAGCACAGCATGCATTTGCCTTATTCACTTATGTTTCCAATCAGGGTTTGTTTGTGAAGTTCTTCCAATGAATAACATGTGTTCCAAGTCATATAGCTGATGCATAGTCCCAAACCGATAATACAAAATATAATGTCAATGACTCTAAAGGAGAGATCTCAGGGCCCTCCACCTCCCTCACCATTACTATCCACCAGGTCTAGCTTTCCTTTTTGGATTACTATTATACCTTTTAACTTAACGCAGCTACAGGAAGGGGGCTTCATGACTAAAGGCCAAATTTGGAACTTTGGAGTTCTTCCCTAAGAGATATAAAAGTCAGTAGGTAATTCACCTTGCCTCGGTACCTATCCATGAACAAAAAATAATTTCAGAATTGACTAGCTCTTTAATGGGAACCTGTCGGATCAGAAATTGTGGCACTGCTATTGTTTGTTTGCTTTTATATCTTGTTACCTTGCCATCTCTCAGCTTTGCTGCTTTTATGGGTCAATGGCCCACTACAAGAATGCATCTAGTGTAGTCCCAACTCCCCACCTGCATATTTGGGTCAGTCACTAGTTGAGTAAAGAAGCATGAGAATAGCAAAGAAAGCTAGGCACAAATTAGGGGCAGCGACAGTGAAATGAGCTCTGACGTGGTAGGTTCTGCTTAAATTTAAAGTGGACCTAAATACAGAAATCCATTGTTTAGGGTTTGTTGGTCCCTCTGAGGCTGCCATTGCTCCTGTCCTGGAGTGTGGGGGTTGCAGCGGCCACTGCTTTGCTTTCCCTCTTGGCTATGGTGAATGATTTGAATCTGTGGATTTGAGTCCTTCTGTTTCTTTACCATGGCTAATAGGGCAAACAGGAAGTGAGCTGGTGCCCATTGGGACCACATTGAATTTAGGTCCACTCTAACTATTGGTTATGTCTCCTTGAATTTGTCACATTAGATTATCTAATGATATAGAGAATGTCCTCAGTACATATAGAAGGTTGTTTTTCGTGTGTGTACACGTAGCCATGTCAACACAATTGAAGCAACTGCACTCCACAGACACCAGCAAAAGATGTGATAGTTTTCCTTTTTAACCTTCAGACAACGACAGGGTTATTCACAAAAGTGTGAAGAGTTTGGAGAAGGCAGGAGAAGTGAACAATCTAGGACAACATAGCTGAACTGGAAAGTGAGCTGAATTGGAGAATTTTTCCAAATCAGCTATGTTGTCCTAGATTGTTCAATTCTCCAAACTCTTCACCCTTTTGTGAATAACTCTGTCATTGATCATGTATGCATGCTAGACATGTGTTGGCTGGGTTGAAGCTTTTCATTCTATTCCCTATTTGTGAGTGACAGAGAAGCTCCTGCACATTTCCAATATATGTACAGATCATACAGTAACATCCAATTCACAAAGCCACTTGAGTCTTTCTTTTTTTACATGGGTTTATCTTCTATTTATATCCTTTCTGGATCAAACTAAGTTCATCAATATTATTGAAAGCTTCGGTTTCTCATGAATCTGTATTTGATCTCGCAAGTCTTCATTCTGTCTCTACCTGGAATGACTCCATTTTTTTTTTCCTTTGTTCACTAGACCTTAGTGAAATCTTACAATGAATCTATGTAAATACTGATGGTTTACGCTTTAGTGAACCGATGCTAATCTGAGCTGAAGAGCATGTTTGAGAAGACCACAATTTATATCACACTTTGGTAGTTCACCGCAAGACAATGTGCTAAGCAAGAGTTTCACTGAGCGGTTGTTTGTACGGAGCCATACGGCTTCTAAGATTTGTACGGTGTGCTTTTGGAGCCCTGGCTTTGGACACTTGTAAGGGCTGTAAATGTGGGTTTAGGCTTGTAGCAGCCTATTGTTGGGACAGTATAATATCAACTGGCATGATCTTGCAATAGCACGCACCATAATATGCCAATCCATACCGTTTCATTTGGGCACACTAAGCTCTCCATGCAATGACATGAACTCTGGCTCCATGCAGTTTGCATATACATACTTTTGTTGGTGCCTAAGAATACACTTCCAACAATGCAGTGAATTGTCTGCACGGTGCTTTATTTACACACTCCTCAGTAAAATACTAACTGTTGGCACTATATAGATCCTGTTTAATAATGTAGCATCCTGCTTTAAAGCTAGTATTTGCACAGTACATGTCCCCCGGGTTAATGGGACAGACAGGTTCAATTAGCCGATTGGAAAGTATGTTCTGGCAACTGAACAGTGCCTGCTATTCTAACTGATGGTCCTGCTGGTTCATATTGTATTGCTTAACCGCAAGGTTGAAAAACGATTTTGAGAATGGCCTTCATGTAATGGCTGAGTGTTTGTTTATTTGTTATACAACAACCGTCCCATTGATATGATCAGCTTTTATGTTTCGCTTCCACAGTAATATATGCACCAGGGTGTCTGTATTAACAAAACACTAAATGCACGTTTTGTGTGCCTTAAAATCAAACCCATGACTGCTCCATGTATGATGAATGTAGCCAAAACTGATTCCTGAACCAGGACTTGTTCAGGTAAACTGACCCTTGAAATGCGCCTTTTCCTAACTTTCTGAAAAAGATCCATTTATTTTTACTTCTTCTTTCATAGGAATCATTTGTAATTTTTAAATGGGATGGTACTGTATTGTTTATGAAGTCTAATTGTTCAGCAACTGTTTTAATTTATGACCTCTTGTTGTATTTGTATTAAAATAGAGATTACACTCCCAACACAAAGATGTATGTCTCATTTACTCGTGCGACAAGAATATGGCTTCAGGGACTTTGATATCACGCTGACATTTTAAATATAAAAGGCCTGCAGAAGTTCCCAGCAATTCATCAGATTCCATCTTACATTTTCCTAGCTGGAGCCTAAAACCAAACTGGACACTATGGGGGCCATAAGGGAATTGTTGATTTGGCTTATTCAGAGTGGTCAGTGTTAAAGTGACAGGAGTTGGATCTTATTTGTGTATCACTCAGCTGTAGATCCTCAAATCATCTCTGAATTGGTGCTGGCACTGTCCTTCCTTCTGGAGGGTGACTACTTTTGTTCCCCATGGTCCCTGTGTGTTGTAAAGTAGCCACCACTCCTGTAATGGACTATAATCTCAATAGAAATGAGTAAACTAAACATGAGATTGTAGTCCATCACGGGAGTGAGCTTGGAGCGGTGACTACTTTCCCACAAAACACAGGAACCATGGGGAACATAAGTAGCCCCCCTCCAGAAGGAAGGACAGTGTCCGCACCAATTCAGAGATGATTTGGGGATCTACAGCCGAGTGATACATAAATGAGATACACTTCTGTTAATAGTTAAGGTACTTGAAATAATTTCTAAGATATAAATCCTGAGTATAGTGCCACTTTAAGTGGTATATGATTGGAACATTTGACACTTTATAAGTATGAAGAATGTTACTGAAATCAGCAGTCCATCTGGATTTCTAATTTGCGTGTTATTCACCTGATATACAAAGCTGGTTCTCATCAGTATTGAACAAGTCCTTGCAGACCATATGGGAAGACATTTATTAATAAAACCGTGAAGGCTACAACCATATATCTCCCACTTTCATAAATATGTAATTAGCATTTCACAATAATACATTCATTTGGTTTTTTTTTTTTTTTTAATGCTTATCTTTGATAAACAAGGTTGTCTTATTGCGCTCATATCACCGGTAATATGCAATGGGAGTGCAACAACCAGTTCTGCTACACTAATACAGTGCAATGGGACTAAGCACTTGACTTCTTTGTCTCATTCTGAATCAAGACCTTTTTTTTTTTTTTTTATACCAGAATCACCATATTGTTCATAAACATACAGAGGGAGACAGGCTGAACATTTGCAGAATTCTGATCAATATACCATTTAGTTCTGTGGATTTCTCTAGTATGGACTTGTACAGGATTGAAACTTGAAGATCACAATTTGTGGTTTATGGTAAAATGAAATAAACCTTGGGGTTGGGCTACCATTATTGATCTCCCTGTGATTCACTAACCTGGAACAAGTAGAAATAAAGGTCGGCACCTTTTAAGTAGTAAAAGCTATTCAACAAATGAAAGCCAGGCAATGAGCATTTTTAGAAGAAAAGGCCAGCAGTGGCAAAGTTGATCAAACTCATGAATGGAGGTCTCTGTCTCCACTGGAAAATCCCTCAAAGAAAAAAAAAAAAATATTAGGAACAGATCTGAGAAACATATTACACGGCTGTGTATGAATACAGCTGCAATCACATGGATTAACCCCTTAATGACCAAGGCCTTTTTTTGCACACACGTTATAATCCACATTTTAGGCCTGCAAATGACTGCAAACCCTGAAAAACATTATATATTTCCTGAAAGCCAAGACAGGGTAGAATAAAATGGTGGCAGTTGCAAATTTGTATGTTGCACGGTACTAGTGCAACTCCTCATCAAACCCCAAAATTTTATGAAAATTGCACTTAAGTTACATTTTAGTGGCCTATAACACAATATAAAACCAAGCCGCTTACCGGCCCGTAAAAGCGATCTGGCGACAGCTGAGACACCAGAATTGCTTCTACTGTAAAGCCACCGGGAGTCTGTTTTAAACTGGCCTGCTGCCAGTGACTAACTATGTACGTCACTGGTCATAAATGGTTATTACTTTAGCCTCCCAAGAGAAAATCTGGTGCAAGTCTGATTGTAACCCATATGAAGCCAGCATGCGGATCTGTGCAGGAGATGCATCATACACACTGTTGTGTGCGTTTTCCCCAAAGGAGATCTATTGGAATCTGAGTAAAACGACTTGTCCCAGGATAAAATGACACATGCCCATAAATTTATATATGAATTTCATACCTGGCCACACTCCTCAATATTTATGAGTATGGACTCTTACATGTTGTTTGGAATTGAACGAGATGATATACAACTCTTTTATAAGGCTATACTTTGGGGCTAGGTTTTGTAAATGCTTTTAATTGGGATGTTGTCAGTTTTCTACATGAGTCATTAAAGATCTGTTTTTGAGAATATAATATACAGTCATGGCCAGAAATATTGGCACCCCCGCATGTCAGAGAATGCACCACTCTGCGCAGAAAATTGTTGCAATTACAAATGTTTTGGCATTCTCATGTTTATTTATTTTGTTTTGTATTGCTATGACACAAAAAAAAGGAGAAATAAAAGCCAAATCTGACACATTCCACGCAAAACTCCAAAAATGGACTGGACAAAATGATTGGCACCCTCAATTAATATTTGGATGCACAGCCCTTGGGAAAAAATAGCTGAAATCAATGTCTTCCTGTAACCATGAATGAGTTTCTTACACCTCTCTACAGGAATTTTGGAGCACTCTTCTTTCGCCAAGTGCTCCAGGTCTCTCAGATTGGAAGGGTTCCTTTTCCCAACTGCTGTTTTGAGATCTCTCCACAGGTGCTCTATGGGATTTAGATCTGAACACTACCCTAGGGGACGTGCTTGTGTCTCTTGGGTGCTCCCTGCATAGAGATGTGCTTTTTGCTGCTGAGAAGGGATGTTGACGCCCTGGGAGACGGAGTCGTCCACGTCGAGGACAAGATGGGGGATTATGCGGAGGCCCATAACGATCTTCTCGTCTACCAACTGGCACAGTCAGGTTCTCCGTTGGGGATTAATGGCGGTTAAGATTGTACAGCGCTCCTGCACTTGTATCACGCTGCCGTTCAGAGGCGACACCCGGAGCTTTAGGAGAAGCTGCAGGCTCTCTACATCCGCGTCTTGTCACCGTACTGCTCTACAAAGATGGCGCCGGTGTAGTCGGCTGCAGTCGTGTAAGCATTTCACTGCATATCATACTTGTACGATTGTGTATGTGACAAATAAAATCTATCTATCATTGCTGACCAGTCCAGTACTCTTCAGCGCTTTGTCTGAAACCATTTCTGGGTGCTTTGGGTCATTCTCCTGCTGTAAGACCCAACTTTCTAACACTGGGCCCTACATTGCACCCCAGAATTCATAATGCTATGCACAGTCAAGACATCCAAAGCCTGAAGCAGAACTGCAACCCCAAAACATCAGTGAATCTCCACCATGTTTGAGTGTAGGTACTGTATTTTTTTCCATTTCTTTTTCTGAAAACAGTAGAATGATGGGCTTTACCAAAAAGCTGTCATTGCGTTTCATCTGGCCACAGATCTCCCTCAGGTAAGTTTTTGGCAAACTCCAATCTGGCTTTTTTATGTGTGTCGGAAGTGGGGTTCTCCTACCATAGAGTTCCTTTTCTTTCCGATGGCGACGTATAGTGCGAGCTGACAGTTGTAAATGCGCCTGAAGAGCAGCTTGAATTTGTCTGGAAGTTGATTGACGGTCTTTATCCACCATTTGAACAATCCTTTATTGCAATCATTGATCAATTGTTCTTTTTCATACACGTCCAGGGAGATTAGCTACAGTGCCGTGGGCTGTAAACTTCTTGACAATGTTGCGCACAGTGGACACTGGAACATTAAGATCTCTGGAGATGGACTTGTAGCTAGGGATGCACCTATACCAGTGCCGATACTTGGCATTTTCATGAGAACTACCAGGGTTGCAGCTGGTACTTAGCTCTGACGCTCCACCGCTGTCCTGAAATCATTAAACTGTCACATGACAAACAAAAATGTATCAGTACTTGTATCTGAGTACTTGAACAAGTATCAGTACTTGCAAAAAACGGTATTGGTGCATCCCTTATATATGTTTAGAAAAACAAAATCATACATTAAAACAGAGATGTACAAATCCCAGGAGCTCCGTGTGCTGCTTACAAATGACAGCTGCCTTCTAATTTTAGAATTTTTCTCTAGTCTAGGAGCTGGAAAAGTATCTGTACATGTACTGAGTATGGTACTAGGTATCGGTGCATCCCTACTTGTAACCTTGAGATTGTCAATGCTTTACCACTAAAACTTGGAATGCAATTTGGAGACGGTGCCAATCATTTTGTCCAGTCCATTTTTGGAGTATTGCGTGGAATGTGTCACTTTTGGCTTTTTTTTTCCCCTCCACTTTTTTGTGTCATACCAATACAAACAAAATAAATAAACATGAGAATGCTGAAACATTTGTAATTGCAACAATTTTATGTGTGAAGTGGTTCATTATCTGACTGAAATGCAGGGGTGCCAATATTTCTGGCCATGACTATATACATTGCTTACTGAGGTGATCTCTTCTTACAGAAACTCCTTGGGGGCCTCACCACCCTTTTTGGAGGTCGTGTTTTCCTCTCATCAGTGGTACATTTTGTATTTCTTAGAACATGTTTCCTTTAGACACTGCAACAGCAGACATGTTTTCAAAAGTCATCCCTAGCTTGGTTTCACTACGTAATGAGTAACTACTCTAGAACAGGCCTTCTCTGCCTAGAGTAATAGGTCTACAAATATATTTGTAGAGTACGCAATACATTTCTCTCAGATACAGGTAAACAACAGACAATTGCTATTCACTTTTCAGGAAGAGTGAAGCATTGTTTTAATGAGGTGTAAGGGTACCAACAAATTTTCCACATGTGTACATAATGTTCAAGTAAAGCCAGATCACTGCAGATTACCCAGTACTGGGAAAATAAGGGGGCTCTGAGGGGCAGGATTGCTCCATGTGGCTATACTTAAAGGAGAACTAATCGAAGAGTGAAATATACTCTTCCCAATAGTTTGAGCTGGCGTGTGAAGCGGCACCGTTATATGCCGGCTCTATAGATCGAGAACTTAGCAATCACAAACCACTGATCACTCAGCTCACAGCTTCTCCCTCCAGAGAGCAATGACCATCAGTCACCACTCCTTGCAGGGATTTCCCCTCTCCGTCCCTCCAGTGCTCATTGGAGGGACCGGTAGGCACAGCTGGCTCTAGAGAGGCAGCTATCAATCAGGCACTGGGGTGGATCCCGACAATATTGGGATCTTTCCTAGCTGCAGAGTATCCCACTATATGCTGACTTTGTGTTGCAGGAAAAAAATAAAAAAATAAAATCGTAAATGTGACCCAAAAGAGAACTATAGCCAAAAAAAAAAAAAGGATTGGATATACCGTATTTTTCGCTCCATAAGACGCACTTTTTTTCCCCCAAAAGGAGGGGGAAAATGTGCCTGCGTCTTATGGAGCGAATACCTATCGCCCGACACCCGGGACATGCAGTTTCGGGCGCCGGGCGAGTAGTTTCTTTTTGTACATTCAGCCCTGCTCCTGACAAGCAGAGCTGAATGTACAGTGGGAGCCGCTGTTCCTTTAATACAAGCGATCTAAGTAGATCCCTTGTATTAAATCGAGCGGCGGCAGCATCGGCGATAGTGTCCGCCCCCCGCCGAGGTTTTCTGGGTCCCCCGTTCCTCTGCGGGACTGTGACCCGTCACGATCCCCCATAGGAGCTCACCATAGAGCCCATTGAGCAGACGAAGAACGACATTCTTCGTCTGCTCTGTGTGATTACTGAGACAGCGCCACCTGTCTCAGCAGTCACTAACTGCAGCTTCTGTGACAGAATTTCTGTCATAGAATTTCTGTCACAGAAGCCATGCGTCCTATCGTCCGGAGCGTCTTATAGACCGCAAAATACGGTAGTTCTCTTTTAAGAAGAGTCTATTAAAAACACTTCTAAAATGAAACAATCACAATGTGTATTTTAAATATTTAATGAAAAACAAAGGCCTTTGCACACATGAAATAGATCCAACATAGCTGATTTACAAAACGGGTCCACATCTTGTGGCTTTACATAAAAAGTAACCAGTGCATTAAAAAAGAAACATTTGTCTTTACAATGGGCCCTGCAGTCACCACCACACACAGACCAAAAACACACTCCATGGACAATGGATTACAGTGTCTTCTTTCCGCTGATCCCTTATACCAGTTTTACCGCAGGGAAATATTTGTGTGCAGAGAAATCAAACTCTGGTGGAATCTGCATAAAACAATATGGGGGGAAAAAAAACCATTAACTCCAATGTATGCAAACAATGTACACATTAAAAGCAAACTTATCATTTGTCTATTTAAAGCATATTAATGGAATCATCTAATGCACTAGGAACAAGTGAAAAGGCCCTTTGTAAGCCCTAAATCAGTCTGAGTTGAGCTTAGACAGCAAGACAAGACACAGAGAGCGCCTCCATCGCATAAAAACTTTTTAATAAACGAATAAAAAAAAAAAAAATGGTATAAAAAGGTACTCGCAAAGGACGAATAAAAACAGGCATAAAAGGGTCAGAACGAAAAGGTGCATATCCACCGGCTGTTCGTCTTCCCTGGTAATGAAGTGGTTTACGCGTTTCAGAGGTCAAGCCTCCTTCCTCAGAACCAATTGGGGGTGTTCCCAACTCCTGAACATCATTGATTAATACTCTCTTGAACCAAAATCTGCTGGCGCTGTGTTTGATTTTGTCTGAGCTTAGACAGGGCTAATGCCTCCCCACCAGCAAAAGGTGCTTTGAGTTGTGTCTACTTTACAACACACACAGGGACCATTGGGAACAAAAGTAGCCCCCCACCAGAAGGAAGGATGGTGACAGCACCAATGATTTAAGGATCGAGTGATACACAAATACATCATTGTTAATACTTGAATGCATTTGTAGGATTTAACTCCTGAGCTTAGTGTCGCTTTAAGCTGTGTTATAGGTAATATCTAGAAATGTTTGTGTCTAAGCAGTACCTTGGAAATTGTACCTTTTGTTTGGAACGGTTTCTGAAAAATAGCAGTGCCTACAGCTGCATATTAGGATTATTGTACTCACCATAAAATCCTTTTCTTCGGGTCCATTGAGGGACACAGGAAATCTTTAACCTTCTGGTTTATACTGCCATTTACAGGAGTACTTGGAACTGACAAACAAACTGTAGGCCAGCCCAGGATAACCCCTCCTACCAGCTACTACTAAGTGCATGATCATTAAACACAGAGTGGTGGGACCCATGTCCCTCAAAAGACACCAAGAAAAGCATTTTACAGTGAGTACAAATATATCATTTCTAAATCGTACAATACAGAACACTATATCAGCATCTACACCACAGGTTACATACAGATACCTTCAGGTGATTGGACACTAGCAAACACAGCTGTAAGGACAACCCCATTAAAACTACTCCCAGCAAGCCTCAGTTTTTGAGCAAGCACTAAGGAGTGAAGGAACCTGTGCCCTGTACTGTACTCCAAGAATGGGATTTTACAGGAAAGTTAAAAATCCTATTTTTCTTTCTTGTTTATTGAGGGACACAAATAAACTTTAAGCTTCAAGATCACCAAAAGCAGCCCAAGTGAAGGGTGGGTAACGTGGCAAACAAATGCTAACAGGCACAAGAAAATGAGAAATGGGGACTGCCTACACCTCAAAGAGCAACCTGAAGAACCTTATGTTTGAAGCTTGCATCAGATAAGGCCGAAACATCCACTTCAAAGAACTTAGAGAACATGTGAACAGAAAAGCAGGTAGCAGCTTTGCAAATATGGAACAGTTGCATGATGCCAGAAAGCCCTAGAAGCACTCACAGATCTAGTAGAGTGCACACTGACAGGAAAGGGTGGCTCTTGAGACCATATATTTGGACAATGGTCTGCCATCTGGGATTGCAAAAAGAGAATACGTTTCTGAAAGAAGCAGTAGCTGAGAGTCAGACTCCCACAGCTCAAACCACATCCAGTGGAGGGAAATTTATTTTTGGTACACTAGAGCTGGACAGAAGAACAATGTCCTGGATGAGGTGAAAGGCAGAAACTATCTTAGGCCAGAAGGAAGTCCTGGGCTTCAACATCATCTGCTCCATATATAGAAAACAGAAAGTGCTATTTGTGGGATAAGGCTACTAGCTCAGATGAATGCCTTACAGATGTGATGGCTACAAGGAACACTACCCTTGTAGGTGAGAATAGAGGAATATCTCCAACAGGTTCAAACAGTGGTTTCTAAAGCACAAAGAGAGCCAGATCCAACACAGTGACAGGGAGCTACATCAGACCCCCCCCCATACAAAAGTCTGAACTAAAGAGTAGACCACCAGTGGTTTCTGGATTTCTGGAACAGGATAGAAAGGGCAGAAGCCTGGCACTTGAAAGTGCTGAGAGCAAAACACTGGTCCAGACCCAGCTGCAAGAAGGAGAGAACTCCTCCCACAACAGAGAAAATACTAGGGTGGAAGCACGCAAGATTCACACCAAGTGAAGTACACCTTCCATCTCCGATGACAGACCTTGCAGGAAGTAGCCTTCCTAGCTTTTATCATTGTAAAATCACATATTCAGAAATACCCGTCTCTCAGAATCTGGGTTTCAACTGCCATGCTGTTAAACAAGAACAAAGTTAGATTGGTCCTTGAGACAGGAGATCCTGATGTTGTGTTAGATCCCACGGAGCATCCACCAGGAGTGATGAGGATCGCTGTAATGCCCTCAATCACCCAGAACCCAGTGCCCAAAGTCCAGTCCAGTGGGATCTGGATGTGGTAATTTACAAGTCAGGCTAAGGACAGCCATACCAGATAGAGCTGGTCTCTCTGATTGCAGCTAGCAGTGATCCAGTGATTGGTTGACAACAAACAAATAAATAAATATAACAATGAGTAAGAAAAGTGGTAGCAAAAATAGAGCAGTCTTGAACACAGCAAAGCTGAAGAAAAGACGTCCATCCTCCTAGGACAAAACATTTAGGCATGCTGGTAGCAGTACTAGTAGTAAGGGTTATCCTGCACTGGCCTACAGTTTTGTTTTTTTGCCAATGTCCAATCCTGCTAAAGGTGGCAGTATAACCTGAAGGCTAAAAAGACCTCCTGTGTCCCTCAATGGATGAAAGAAAGCTGAATATCTGCAGTGTGAGATATAAAGCTGGCCGCACATGTGACAACTTTCAGGAAACCTCAAGCACTTTCCATTAACCAAGAATCCAAATTAGGGTTGAAAGTAGTTGCCTGAAAACACGCAATCTACCACCCATGAGTTTGACCGATGATGTGAATTTGATCAATCTAACTGGGCTATAAACTGACGGCTTCAGCAGAAGTTAAGAAAACAAAAATTGATTAAAACCAGAAAAAAAAACTACAGCAATTATTTCAAAAGGGATCAGATTTTTCCACTAGGTTCGAATTAGTCAATTTCGATCCCATCTCCTTGCACTCCATGGAAACCACTCATTTTTGCATTCGATCGCTCAGTATTTGGATTCTAGCTCATACAAAAGTGGATTCAATTGCTGGAAAATTGCCACCTGCATGACTGCTAGTCTCAGGAGATTGGGTGATGTCCCCAATGTGCTGCTCACTGTTCTCCTTGCTGAAGAGGAGCCGGTGAGTCATCGCATGTAACGCTGGGTGTGCCATGAAGGAGTTATTACAGTGATAATTAAAGTGTGACTCATTCTAACCGCAGAGGGCAGAACCAAATGTAAAGCCCCCCCCCCCTATCCCGGCTTCCTAGGAAAGAGAAGGGGGTGAAGGTGTTTCCCTGTGGGCTCTTGCCAGGGCCCTGAGGGGTCTCACCAGGCTGGTGAAATCGCACATAGCCATGGTGGGACCCCATAGAGCCCCATGTGAAACCCTACGGAGCCCTGGTGCTGGTGAGACCCTACAAAGCCCGGGTTTAACCAGGGCAGTGTGGGATCTCACCAGGGCTCTAACCAGGCTGGTGAGACCCCCACATAGCTCTGGTGAGACCCTACAGAGCCCTGGTTAAAGCACCTGTACCCTACTTTAACCAGGGCTACGTCAGTGCTACAGTTTGAATTTAAAACGTATTTGTGTGAAGTGTGAAGTTAAGTCATGGATTGAACAGAAATATGAACAATTATAAAATACTTTATTATTTCATAATAAAGTAATTATAAAATAATTTCTTTGTGTTTATTTGATTCCTATTCAAGAGAATTACTTTATATATAGTCAATATAGGCACAGAGGTAAATGTTTTTAACATTTTCTAATGGTGGTGTGCCTCGTGATTTTTTTCATGAAAAAAGTGTGCCTTTGCACAAAAAAGGTTGAAAAACACTGGTGTAAACCCCCAATATAAGATCATACCAATTAAGCCTAGAGCAACCATGATGTGGGCACAAGGAGTAGCCACATACGTACTATTTATTTTTATTTCTTTGATTACTAGAACCTCCAATTTAAATAAAGGAGAACTATGGGGTTAGGGCCATAGTTCTCCTAAGGGTAACGGGAGGACACAAACTAGCGTCCTCCCATCACCCGAAGCTCAGTATACCGCAAGCTACAGCTCGCAGTATACTGAGATGCTGCAGCCGGAACGGATCCCAACAATTCTGTCTGGATCCACCCAGTTGCGTGAGTGACAGCTGGCTCTGCCTATCTAGAGGCAGATAGCGGTTTTCACAGCGAGAGCGGTTTTTCTTGGGGAAAAAAACCAAACCCTGAGGTTGTGGTACACTATAAAATGCAAACAGGACTTGGCTGAGTTTTTAATGATTCTAAAATGACCAGCCAGCTATTATATTCCACAAAATGAATTATAAATGACTTTGACTTGTTTTATACATGTGGCATGACACATATGCCTCTCCATAGGGAAAAGCACAGAGGTGGAGCCTGATGCTGTAGTTTACTATTAAACTGAGGAAAGGCCCAGCACCATAAGAAAAGAATATACTGAACTATCACATTCCAGGTACACACATTATAGTTTGACAATACAATCTGTAAAACAACCATCGCCAAGAAGCCTGGTACACAGGAAACTACAGCCAACAAGTGGTTATCAGATCTGTTCATTGTGACCCAGTTTCCCATAACATCCTCCACCCTGATCCTTAATCTAATCTGTGTAGGTCATGTCACAATATTAACAGAAGAATCAACACATTAAATCACTGACCTGTTTCCTGAAACAGAATGACTCCTTCCAAATACCTGAGATGCCCCCACCCAGCTATTTTTATACAATACTGCAATGACATTAATGATTACATGCTACAATACATCACATAATAGACTGTTGTTGGCATAATATATACGGACTTCAAAACAACCTCTGCACAGGAGATCAGGCTGATTAGTACATCTCAGTGAATGTCTGGAAACCAGAAACTGTTCTATGTGTGCAGTATATTCAGTAGGGAATCACAGGAAATTAAACATTCCTGCTGGATTCGTGTCTCTTTTAGCTTTGAGTTTATCCGGTACAGATCTACAGTTTTCTTTTACTTAAAATAGAACTAAAGGCAATGCTTTTTTAGAATTGGATAGAGTGGTGAGGGGTTAGAAACACGGTCAGGTTTTTATTGCTCCCATCAGGGAGATTCACTCTCTCGAAGGGCTCATTCCCACCAGACGCTACGCTAATCGCACAGTGTCTGGTGTCCCAGCTCAGTGCTGAAACACTGATCCCAGAATATCGCACTGTGTACTTTTAATCACTGTTAATAGAACTGCAGGCACAGCGGGGTATGAGGCGGTTGTACTGCGTCCCATTCCGCTGCGTTGAAAAAAAAAAAGTAAGGCATGCCACTGCATTCCTACTGCAATGTGGTGGTGTGAATGGGCACCGTCCGCGATGCCTTGTCTTGCGTTGGGCTGCGCTGCAAACAGCCAGTGCAGATGGTGTGAATAGACCCGGTAATGAAAGTGGGGGGAAAGTTGAAAATGCTACCAGAACAGTAATAGAGGGGACATCTTCCAATATTTGATTGCAGTTCAATACATTTATCATTGTATTTCACATATAGATGCACCCTCTAGTGGTCATCTGAATATCGGAGAACTTGATTTGGTTCACAAACTGTTTATTAACAGGCCTTTACGCTTCAAGTCCTTTAGCATGTGCCATTATTTCCATACATGTCTGGTTTAGATGGGTTCTCTCAGTATTGTTTTGCTGTACTGCAAGTCTCCTTTATATTTGGGTGGCAAACAACAAACTCCTGTTCTGGTCAGTGCTATACATCACACAGAAGGCATGCTTTACATATTGCTATAATAGCACGCCATTTGTTTGTGATAACAGAATATCTGGCATATATATTATAAAACAAATGGAAAACATTTTTAAAAAGTTTAGTCTCTGCTTCCTCCCAGTGCACCAAACTGGCAGAATTTAGAGATGCACTATATTACCAAAAGTATTGGGATGCCGGCCTTTACACGCACATGAACTTTAATGGCATCCCAGTCTCAGTCTGTGGGGTTCAATATTGAGTTGGCCCACCCTTTACAGCTATAACAGCTTCAACTCTTCTGGGAAGGCGTCCTCAAGGTTTAGGAGTGTGTCTATGGGAATGTTTGACCATCCTTCCAGAAGCACATTTGTGAGGTCAGGTACTGATGTTAGACAAGAAGGCCTGGCTCTCAGAACACCTTTGGGATGAATTAGAGCTGAGACTATCGGGTTGAGGTCAGGACTCTGTGCTGGCCAGTCAAGTTCCTCCACCCCAAACTCACTCATTCATGTCTTTATGGACCTTGCTTAGTGCACTGGTGCGCAGTCATGTTGGAACAGGAGGGGGCCATCCCGAAACTGTTCCCACAAAGTTGGGTGCATGAAATTGTCCAAAATGTCTTGGTATGCTGATGCCTTAAGAGTTCCCTGCACTGGAACTAAGCGGCCAAGCCCAACCCCTGAAAAACAACCCCAAACCATAATCCCCCCTCCACCAAACTTTACACTTGGCACAATGCAGTCAGGCACGTATCGTTCTCCTGGCAACCTCCAAACCCAGACACGTGTTACGGCCCAATTCTGGCCAGAATGCACTGCCTCGCATTGCGGCTGGCTCACTTTTTTGTGGGGCAGGAGGGGGCGTTGCGAGCCATTGAAGTAAATGGCACCATAGCCACGCCCTCGGCCGCACGTGATCGCAAGGTACATTATGCCTGCGTTCTGGTCCGATCAAAATAGTGCTTGCAGCACAATCTCTGCAAGGTTATCATCTATCCCAAATCAACCTTAAAGCCCAAATACCTTTTTTTAGTTATTGAAGTTTTTTTAACTACTTTGGTTGAAATGTTTATTGCTGTTTGTGCCCCTGTTGGGATATTTTCAACCTCTTCCTGTCCCCATGACACCAGAAAATAAATGAGTAACAGAATTTCTATCCCTTCTCCACTCAAGTAAAAAAAATAAATAAATCTGGATGTCTGTCATCTTCTCACCCAGACAGGAAGTGAGGGAAATCTCCCTAGTGGGGCACAATAAAAACAACCTGACCAAGGTTCTAACCCAGCGGTCCCAATGTACCGGCCCGCAAGCCGGTACTATGTGGCCCGCAGCAGCTGACAAGTCAGGTACGCGGTGACCGCGTACCTGACTTGTGGGAGCAGCTACAAAGTTCTGAGCTCCGCCCGAAAGAAAGGATGGATTAGTGTGGTCTGCAGCAGACCTCACTAATCGCCACTAGAGCACCAGGGATCGATCCTCCTCACAGCTTCCTCCCTGCAAAAAAGGTAAGTAGGAGAGACGGCTCTGTATGTTACTTATTTCATTTTATATGTGGGTGTGCATTGTTCTATATATACTGTGTATGCTATGCATGTGTGTGTATATATAGATATATCTATATAGATTATCTATATATGTCAGTATATGTGGGAGTATATCATTTTTTTTTTATGTGTATGGGGGGGGAGTGTATTGGGCTCCTTTCACACCTGTAAGTTAAGGTGCAATTAGGGATTCCCGCATCTGGAACTTGCATTTTCCTGCAGGAAGAATCCCTAATCTGGAGTTTACAAGTGACAGCTGTCACGCATTCAAGGTAATGATCAGGTGACAGTCACTGCATGTAAACGCCTGCACACCGCATGTGATGGTATGTGATATAATTAAATTTGGTTAGGTATCAATCTCTACCTGGACAGATTGATGGTGCACCCAGGGAGAGTGTTTTCTGTCCGCATGTAATCATATCACATACCATTACATGCAGTGTGCAGGCGTTTACATGCAGCTGCTGTCATCTGATCA
>NW_017307753.1:378961-395615 GCF_000935625.1 Nanorana parkeri
TATGTATAGGGGCAGTTTTTTTTGTGTGTATGGGGGAGTGTATTATTTTATATGTGCAGGGGTCGTTTTTTAAAAAAAAGTTATTGGGGGTAATTGAGTGTATTAGGCTCTATTCACACCTGTATCTTTAGGTGAGATCAGGGATTCCTGCGTCAGGTACTTGTGTTTGCGTTAGGAATCCCTAATCTGGCGTTTACAAGCAGCCGCTGTCACCCATTGAAGTCAATGATCAGGTGACAGCCGTTGCATACCACATGTAATAGTATGCGATATGATTTCATTTGGTTAGGAATCAATCACTCTCCCTGGACGCAATGATTGTGCATCCAGGGAGAGTGATTGATTCCTAACCAAATGAAATCATATCGCATACTATTACATGTGGTATGCAACGGCTGTCACCTGATCATTGACTTCAATGGGTGACAGCGGCTGCTTGTAAACGCCAGATTAGGGATTCTTGCTGCAGGAAAACGCAAGTTCCTGACGCAGGAATCCCTAATTGCACCTAAAAACTTAAAGATATGAATGGGGCCTTATTGTGTGTATTGGGGTCCATAGTACTATACCGGATATATAGTTAAATTTTTTTTTTTTTTTTTAAGTATGAAATTTGGCGAGCGGCCCCCATGAGAGAGAAAAAAATGTCGAGTGGCCCCCGAGTGAAATGAGTTTGAGACCCCTGCTTTAAACATTTCTCAACTCTGTACAAATCTAACTGCCAGAAGTTTTAAAAAGCATCACAGGGATAATAAAAGTGAGTATATTAAGTTGGTACCTCAGTCTCAAAGATTACCTTTGAATCCTTTTTATGGCCTCCAGCAAGCAGTTTCATCACCACTATATTGTTTTTGGCAACCTTCAAAATCTCGTTGACCTTAGGAAACACAATCTGCTTCAATGAACAAGGTTTTGCAATAATTAAAAAAAGTGTACATTTCTTTCTTTTCCTATAGATGGGGGAAACCTAGAGACTGCTCTTAGAGCACTACATTTGTAGAACAATGATCATGACTACCACTGAGATGTAGAAGATAACCCCTAAAAGTAAAAATGTCAGTCTTTTTAACTAAGCTTTGAAGCACATGGAGCCCCTGTCCAAAGAGCGATGTAAACTCCTGGCACGATTTAACCAAGCCCACCAATTTCTGCAAGACTGGGTCGCATAGTGGTTACATTGCGGTAATGTGTTTGGCCTGAAAACACTCCCTGTCACCTGTCTGCACCAAGCTCTAGCTCTAGGTGGTCATATTTGCACAAGCTTGTTGGGAGTGATCAGTAGTCCTTGTGCACTACAGGAGGTTGGATAAAATCTGAATGTTTTGATTCAAATTATATGTAAACCCAAGAACAAAAAGTTTATAAATTGCAGCTTACAAATCCTTAGATGTAGCGGCGGCATTCGTTTTCATTTTAAAGGCCATGTACGTTTTTTGGAAATACAAAAAATGCCTGCTGATCCTGTCAGAAATGTTGTGTCCTTGTAAACTTCAGTGGACTGAACTGAAATCTTAAACATTGTTATCAGCCATCTCATCTATCTTCTGAAAAATAAAGCAACTCCCCTCTCTGTAATGGAGATGAGGAGGGTATTTATAGTACAAGTCAGAAGAGCAGCCAAGGGTGACAATGTTGCTCCTCCACAGATTCAGTAGACTAAGTGAGCGTTGTCACCCTACCACAGGAAGCTTGTTACTGGCAATATTAGCAGGTGAAAATAAAAGGAAAAGAAGCCTGAAAAAAGGAAACCAATGCAGCCACCGGATCTAAGCAGCAACATATTACATTTTTGTTCAGGGTTTAAATATGTTTGAATGATCTTAGTTGAATTCATCCATACCCCTTCTGAACCAAACTCCTGTGCAGTTATTCAGACTTACAGTTACATTGCACAAGTGGGGGAAAAGCTGTGAGATGTGCTTCCAAATTGAATGCAAAGGATGCATGCAGATGTATGTAACATCAAGTTAACAGAAACAATTTAACAATAAACCAATATGTTATATAAATTGGCTGCCTCCCCATGTGAGTATGGTACAAGATTACCCCTTGTGGTGCCATGTTCATTAATCACTATGTTGCAATTTATAGAGCGATTATGTAAATTATGGGAATATGATTCTAGTAATAGATAATGAGGGAAATTCATCAAAACTGGAGCAGCTGTGCACAGCAACCAATCAGCTTCTCTCTCTTTCAAATCTTAACTGAACTGAAGAGAGAAGCTGATTGGTTGCCGCGCACAACTGCCCCAGATTTTGATAAATTCCCCTCATTATGTTTTAATACTAAGACAAAAGCAAAAACACAAGTGAAAATACCCCAGCATATATGTAATATTTTAAAGATAATGGCAAACAGTTTTCCAGAACATCCCAAAAATGAGTTGGGCACACAGGTAAATATAAGGCCATATGGCAGTCAATTAGAAGGTATACAGTATATGTTAATACACTGTGGTTAATGTAGAACTATAACTGTGTGCGAAATGTAAAAACATGTCCGGGGGGAAAAAAAGGTGAAGTTGCATAGAGGTCAGATGCCGCAACCTAAAAAAAAACAAAAAAAAAACTGCTAAACAGCTAATGATCATAAATAGGAAAACAAGAGTCTGGACAGAGTTCTGGATCCAGTTAAAATCTTCTTTTTTTTATTCAAGACATTAGACCAGACATGGCAATCCTGCCAGCACGTTTCAGCCAAAAGACACCTTAATTAGAGATATAATTAGGGCCTCTTTTGGCTCAAACGTGTTAGCATACTGCGCCTGGTCTTATGCCTTGAATAATTACAGATTTTAACTGGATCTAGAACCATGTGCAAAACCTTTTTCTACTGTTTATGCCGAAGGGCTGATGGAAGCCTAGGTTGTGCACCGGTGTTCTGTGGAACTGCATTGGAGGAAGGATGTACAGCATTTTGTCTTGTAAGCCAAACCAGCCAATTATAAAGAAAAATCTCACCTCTTGATCTTGATTTGGGATATTTTCTAAAATCATCCTCGCTTGTTGAAAATGTTTGCTTGCTGCCATGTACAAGTCCGAAGATTGGGGTGTGGGACTGTACTTGTTTAAATCAGACATTTCCTTGGAAGTAAAACAAGTGACGCAACCATTAACAATCAAACTGCATTGTAAAATACAGCCCTCTAATTTACACATGTACTCCATTTAAATGTTAGGCCCTAGATATGTTACAATTGGATTGTACAATTTCTGTACAAATCAGCTTTTGATCCGCCAAAACTATATAATAGCAGGCCCTACCAAATCTATCCAATCAGGATGACTGTTGCACTTGTTGGTAGTTCTTAAGGACATTGTGCAATCAGATTGTAATGTGTGCAGTGAGCTTTAGAAGACAGATCAGATCACAGACTGCAAAAGGTGAAATATCACATTTCATAAGACAGCGATTCATGTATGAAGCAAAGAAAGCCAAGGAATCATTTTACTGAATCTTTCAGGTAAAATCTGAGGCAGTGCACTGAACACTTTATTCCATAAAATGATACACAGAGAAATCAATGCAGTAACCCCCCAACATCAATGAACAGATTAGCATCGATGTATAGGACTAAATTATATCATAATAATGTGCCCTGTGTAAAGATCTATATCTAACATGATAGATTGTCCTTATATTAACTTAGTAGACAATCAACGAGGTGGGGCTCCTGTTGGGGACTTTCCATACACTGGATCTATTCAGACGCAGGCACATATATAGATGCTCTAAAGCCGTGTTTCTTAACTGGTGGGTCGTCACCCAAAAGTGGGTTGCAACCCAGTGTCCAGTGGGTCGCCACGTGCCTGGTTTGAACATCCAACACTTTCTGACACTGGAACGTTTCAGACAACAAATACCAGATTTTGTAATTAGCTTATGCAAGGTAAAATAGATACGTACCTTAAACTGTAAATAATGCACTGGTGGTGGAGTGATAACACTGTTGAATGGGGCAAATCTGTGCTCATACCGAACTTGTTCACTGTCCAGCTCAAATTTGGGTTTTCTCACTTTGCCATCCATATCAAAGGCAATCATTGTCTAAATAGCACAAAATAGATAGCAGACGATAACAAATCCAAATTTTTTTCAGATCCTATCCTTATGTTTGAACTGTAAATATCTAGATTACTTTCATCATGGTTATCAGCAATCTCTTTGTACTGGTTTGCCTATTCACTGAACAGTGGTACAGCAATGTAAAGTCAGCCATCCTGGTCCACCCAAATGCCCCCTGCATGCAGCAGCAAGGCTGATAAATTGATCTTCTTGGATAACAGCTGTCTGAGCTAGATAGCTTGAAAGTCCCTCTCTTTACAACAGAGGTAACCAAGCTTCAGCCCTCCACTTGTGGAGAAACTACAAAATCACATTAGACATTGCCTAACAGCCACAGGCATGACTTACAGAGACATACAAGGTTATTTACAGAAGGGTGAAGAGTTTGGAGAAGGCAGGAGAAGAGAACAATCTAGGACAACATAGCTGAATTGGAAACATTCTCCAATTCAACTTACTTTCCAGTTCAGCTATTTTGTCCTAGATTGGTCACTTCTCCTGCCTTCTCAAAACTCTTCACCCTTTAGTGAATGGCCCTGATAGTTTCACCACAGCTGGAGGGACAGAGTTTGGCTACACCTGCTATAGAACATACAAGACTGGAGGGGGGACTGGGTATCGTGTGAGCAACCATCACATCTTAAGGACTGATTAGCTGCAGTATATACAGTACATTTTTGGCTTTAGGTTTAGATATACTTTCATTCCAAATTGCCATATCACTTTAAGAGGAAAAAAACTAGAGGCTTTAGATCAGCGGTTCTCAACCTGTGGGTCGCGACCCCGTCAGGGGTCGAATGGCGATATGCCAGGGGTCGCCCGGAAGTCTCCCGCTATTAGATAGCGACTCCCGGCCGCCCGAAGAGAAACACTTTCTCCCGCAGTAAACCTTTCCCTGCGATCGTTTTTTTTTTCTGACATCGGGGGCCGCCGTAAGTCAGAAAAAAACAAAACCCACCATAGGAATGCATAGCTAGATTCCTATTGGCTATTTCACTTTGCAATAGCCAATAGCAAACCAGCTATTGCTCCCGCCCTCTGCTGCTGCCAATCAGCAGAGGGGGACCTGAAGTTCTCCATCAGGTCCTTTTCTAGTGATTGACAGCAGCAGAGGGCGGGTGCAATAGCTAGCTTGCTATTGCAAAGTGAAATAGCCAATAGAAATCTAGCTATGCATTCCTATGGTGTTTATTTTTTTATTCTGACTGCGTACGCCAGTGGTTCTCAACCTGTGGGTCGCTGTGTGATTTCTGCTGTGCTTGGTGAGAGTCCTCCTCACCCCTCTCCTAGCGCAGCAGTGTCAGTTCTCCCGCCAAATGTCGCTGCAGCAGCCGCATCATCCCTACATTTTACCGTTGGGGTCACCACAACTTGGCAAATGTTACCAAGGGGTCCTGGCCCTAGAAAGGTTGAGAACCACTGCTTTAGATGGACTTGAAAGTTTAATATTCAGGTCCTCTTTGGTCATATAAATTAACCAGATTGTAAGTTTTCCTAGTAATAACATATTATTATACATGTGTTATGTACATTGCTTCTATGCAGTCTTTAGAGAAGTGAAACGAACACTATATCCTGACAAAATATACCAACATTCACAGTTCTATTAAAAACTGTAATGTGAAACTCGACATTTACCTTGTACATCCCAGCACACATATTCTGATAGGCTTGGCTTAGTGTTATCTCTCTGCTCAGAGGCCGAACTGCAAAACAAGTACCATAAACTCACTACTACTTGTGAAAATCGGGACATCGGAAACAACTGTGTCAGAAGATAAATGACCCATTGATTTCAGAATGCATTCTGTTATTAAGAAAAATCCCCTTACAGTTATGCAAGAATAGCAAGGATAATAGTACTTTTACATTAAACTCCTCTAACCCACCCTATGAATTGCACTGTCACCTCCTACCCCAACTTACCCTACCCATAACTCTTTACTAGAGCCACATCCTGAGCAATGTGTTCTTCTCCTTGGGTAAATAGCCACACCTGCGCAATGAGACCACCGAGACCTGCATGGGGCCCCCTGGATGGTGGGGATGCTTTTTAGGATGGCCCATAGAAGGATTTTGGCCCAATAGGAATAAACAGGGGTTCGGGGTAAATAAGCAGTTAGAGTTAGGGGTGCTGGTGCAGTTATTCTGGGAGGATGGTTTAGGGGAGTTTACCATAATAGTGCTTTATGTGTCTTGGCGTTTCCCTTCTCTGTGATCTCACACCAAACCCAGAATGTGATATCATGTAACATAGTAAATAATCATTTTTATACAACTCTTATTTCTGTACATGTAATTAACACTAAAATACTAGTCAGCATCAAACCCAACTTGACTATATGAAACAGCTGCATACCAGTACTCAAACTAAGGAACATTTTGTAAATGGCAATATCTTCTAGTAGCAAGAGCTGAATACACAAGTGTAAATGTATGAAGAAAGCCATATTGCGACTCCAAATACAAAGATATTTTTCTTAGATCTTTAATGCAATACAAACTTTGGTCACTAGAGAGAAAAGTAAATTTGGGTCTAAAGCGTAAGGTGTATTTCCACTTGTGAAGCCAAATTGGGATAACACCTATTATTAAACTAGATGTGGAAGACTGCTTGTCCTAACAAGGGGTAAAATATCTAAACACATTGGGGGAGTAAACAAAATCTGGAGCAGTTGCCCATGGCAACCAACCAATCAGCTTCTCTCTTCAGTCTGTTCAGTTAAGATTTGAAAATGAAAGAGAAGCTGATTGGTTGCCATGCACAGCTGCTCCAGTTTTGATAAATTCCCCTCATTGTATGCGAATGCACTTAAAAAAACTAATTTAAAAAAAACAAATGTCCCTCAGTCTGCACACTTATCTAGTCAAGAAAGTAAACGCTTGCTTATAAAGTCCCATCTAGAATAATTCACCAAAGAAACGGGTACAAATGTATGAAATAGATTTTAAATCTTTTTAGGTATGCTGTGTGAATGAGAACATATAGGAGTGGTTTTCTCAAATGGAAATGGTCTTTAAAGCCAAGAGACATATTTGTGTAGCTTCTCAAAAGAATTTCAGACAAGTTCTTCATTGTCTGGTCGCTCTTCGTGGAACTTACAAAAGTGGCCTAATTTAACCTGTGTGCCTCTGACAAGGTGTAAAAGGAGTGCTGTTGAAAAGAAGTCTGCTGCAGGACTTATACAGACAGATCTGTAAATTTACAAAAACACACGATAAAAATCAGAGTGAAATAGAGGTGGTGCTGTAATCACAAACCAAGAAGTGCCAATCCACGTGGCTGGAAAAGTGCAGGCTTGTAAAAGCTACCTTTCTTTTTCTTCTTTGTCTTTTTGCTGCTCCGTCCTTTCTGCTGCTCCTCCATTATGCGTTCTTCTGCCATCTGTGAGCTATCTGCTCGACTCAGTGTGGACATTAACCATGCATACAAAAACTCGGAAAGATACCTGCATGAGAAGGTTACCAAACATGTAATCTGATTAAACAAAGCATTTCCAGTTAGAATATATAACTGCATGTAAATCATATGCCAAGGTGGAAATAAAAAAACATAGTACAGCTCTGGAATACATGCATATTTCTGCAAGTACAGGAAAATTATTCCTGATGTGCCAGAACTATAGTGTACGCCTACTTTCCCCTTTGACATGACAAAATAGTGTATTTTGGAGGTCTGAATTTCTAAGCACATGGTGTCAGCTCTGCCTACTTCATTCAGGATTTATTACAAAGAACACATCCTTATCTCCATAACATAAAGTTTATTGTTAGGGATTACATAACATTTTATCCAGAGAAAAATGGGACTCTCAGAAAATATCACAAACTATACAACGTGTAGAACAGGGGTGCCCACAATTTTTGTGTTAAGATCTACTTTTCATATGACAAGCTACATGAGATCTACCAACGAAAAAAAACCCTCCGTCGCTCTCTCTCTCCTGGCTGTCTCTCCTCGCTCTCCTTGCTATCTCTCCTCTCTTTCCTGGCTGCCATTCCTCATTTTCTCTCCCAGCTGTCTCTCCTCGCGCTCTCTCTCCCCGCTCTCTCTCCTGGCTCACCTTGCTATATTTTGCAAACAGTGTAGTGCAACAGGCTGTGTAAACGAATATTCTTTGATGTAATACATGGCACTTCAACCACCAGTATCCACCAGAAAAGTGTCAGGAAGCTTTGCTCAGCAGACTCGGGCTAATAGGTAATCATGTGTGCACAGCTAAATATATATACCAAAATGGAATAAAGGGGCCACCATTCACACCCTTCGTGATCTACCAGCATCAGCTTTCAGAGCTACTGGTAGATCACGATTTACCTAATGGGCACCCCTGGTGTAGAAGCTTTCCTAGCACTAACATTAGAATCGCTTCATGCTTTGATTTGCAGTTATCGAGTGCAGTCGTTCTCAGCCCGACTTTTGTTCCGTACTACATCCAGACCCTACTGGAATAAATGTCAAGGGGTGAACCTGGGGTAACCTTCGTTCACAGAGTTCCGCATGTGGTGGTTTCTATGGAGTGCATTTCAGCTCCAGAATTACAGGCATTGCCTTTGCACCTTTCTTTGCAAGATTGAGTGAGTAGGCCAGTCGGACCAAGCACAGAGAGTACCCTCACTTTTTTTGTTGCTGGATGTCATTATCCCCACTGGCTGTGTCGTGGAAGGAGATAACTTTACCGCCATACAGCGTCAAATAAGCATCTCCCCGCTGCTGCTCGTGTTGCAAACAGCCACATGCAACTTCAATCTTCCAATCGTTCCTGCTGGCGCTTACAGTGACTTTGGTCATCTCCGACCACCCGATCTTCCAATCACGGACCCTCGCCTACTGTACTTACAGCTGTCTGTGTTTCATAAGTACATGATACCTTTCCTCTTACCCTGAGCGTGTATGTTATCTAACCACACTGTGGCTGCAAGGTGATGGATTCTACACATGGGGGGGAAAGGGTTACAGTCCCACTGTACTGGGTGTTCCAGCTCATTTGCTACTAACAGGTTAATGCAGCGCTCCAACAGATGGTGCCGACAACTGCAGCCAGGAGTCATGCTGTACTCTGCTGTTATAGTCTCTCCAATCTCTGGGACCCAGGTGTCGTGGTCAATAATGGGATTTCTACTTGATATGTATTTTTCATGTAGCAAAATGCATGAGTTTAGCTGCACTAAAAATGGACAATGGTGAATATACTCTGACACTCAATTGCAGCTTGTTTGAACTCCCTTCAACTTTTCCTCCCTTGGCTTTTGCTTTCCATTTCCATATCTGGATACTTTTGACTAGGATAGGAATCTGGCGGAGTGGAGCTGATTGACAGTTACTTTCATATGGCCAGCTGCTGTTATAGAGGTATCTTACAATGCTAGTAAACTATACTCCACTACACTACACATGTATATACTGTATATTACAAAGATAAACACTCTAAAGTCATGGATTAGGGTGCCATAAAATTATCTACAAGAACATATATTGGAAAAGAAAATCCTTTGTAACTCACCAATAGATGTAATAGTACTCATGCATGCTGTACAGTTCCAGTTCAAAACCACTTAGCAGGTACTGGACCATTATCCGCAGGTTATGATAGAGGATCCAGGTTCCCAAGCATGCCAGGTGTTGTCTCTGGGGCTCCTGCTTAAGCAGCATGCTGTGGAGGGCTGCATCTACCTTCTCCGCCTTACACAAAGTAAGTTATAGCATGACATTACAAATGCTGCATGGAAAATAAATACTAACAAGTATCTGTAAAAAATTGTTTTATCATAACATTTTATAGGACTTAGACAGTCATACACATTTTATTTTACTCTGCACGTACTAAAAACATTCAATAAAGCCATTTTTCCGTTTACCATATGCCCGTAACTCTAACCAAACACAAAGAAAAGAGGGCACCCCAAATAAGTGCACCACTGTAACTATAGAAGATTTGCAAACATAAGGAAACTGAGCTGAGAAAGAGAACACATTTTACGAGATCACTGAAGCAATAAAGTCCACCTGCCATGTAATGCAGTTAAGCAATACAGAGTGGAGAAAACAAATATAGCCACTGAACAGCATTTGAAGATGCTAAAGAGTTAAACAGTAAAAGGAACGCCTACTGCTCACTTCTACAAACAGGAGATGATTCCTAAAGAATTGGGTAACAGGATCTTGCAGGAATTTCTCCCTGGTCTGTGAGCTGTGAAATGTAATACTGTTCTCGGCATTAAACTTTGCCAAAAGAAAGGAGCTACTGCATCCGCATGGAGCAAAACTTCACATTTAGCTGTCTGTGAAAGCTCTCATACATCCAGGTCATTGTATATCTGTAAAAATAAGTCACAGAAACTGGACTTGCTGTATTTTTCTTGAAGACGTTTCACTGGTCATCCAACCAGCTTTCTCAATTCAGAAATTGAATCTCAAATGTAATTTCTGAATTGAGAAAGCTGGTTGGATGACCAGTGATACGTCTTCAAGAAAAATTCAGCAAGTCCTGCTGTTTTCACTTATTTTTGCAGATTTCACGTTTACCCTCCCTCCCTCCATGCATGCATACAGTATCTCCATGCTCTCTTAGACTATTTCCAAAGTCTTTTGTATATTGGGTACATACTTAATAACAGCTGTTAAGAATTGACGAAAGACACATTTACATATTAAAATGAAGAAAGAATAAAATACCTCATCTTGCAATGTGGCAAAATCTTCAAGGATATGACCAAGTTTATCTCTCTGCCGAGCTCTGTTGTGTCCATGAATTTGAATTAGACTACAAAATGGCTTGAAAGAGACAAATGTAGTATGGTGTTCATTTGATAATACTCTTGTTTAACACCCCCTGCACCGCCCGCCCCGCCGCCCCCAAACAAAACAAAAAACCACCAAAGGAATATAATCATCACAGGGCTGTTCTGGCTAATCATCTTGGCACAATCTGATATTTTATGGGATACAGTTCAGTCATTCTTCAGGAATTGTTAACTGATCAGGTTTAATTTAGCAGTGTGAGACGTGTGCACACAGCCAAGAACGTAATGTCTACTACACAGACACCAGGATTTTCACAGAATTTTAAGACAGAATCTCAGTAGTAAAAGTAGATGGTGACTTTGACTAGTGCCCGGATAAAGATGAACTTGGCCTTTGAAGAGAAAGAAGGCACCGGGGAGTAGTACATTCTTTCTGTGGTGTAATAAAACCCACAAGTGTGACATTTACACCTTTACTTAACATAGAAAAAATATATCTGATGTTAAAATTGCTTTTAAGAGATGTACAAGTAAAAAAAAAAATTACTCACTCGTACACAGTGCGTCACAAAGGAATCAATGTAATCTTTTGCTTGATGATTGTTGTATAAACAGCACCTAGAACAAAGGAACATTAAGTAAAGGAACCCCATCCAAGACAACCTAACCTTCAAGTGACCTATCAAGGAAAACGTAATCCTTACTTTGGAGAAAGGACAGGGGGGCTCACAAAGGCGCGTAGTGCATCTTTTATCATATCCTGCATCAGATGTGTTCCAAAGACCTTTTTGTTATCCACCAAGAATGTGGTCTGGTGTGAGAAAGAAGATATTAAATTGGTATCAATGCACAGTCTTTAGCTCAGTAACAGCTGAACATGCGGATATACTTTTTTTTATTTATTATTGGTATTTATATAGCGCAGACAATTTACACATCGCTTTACATAGTTGCACATTCACATCAGTCCCTGCCCTCAAGGTGATTACAATCTATGGTCCCTATCTCACATACATACACATCACGGCCAATTTAGACAGGAGCGAAGTAACCTACCAGCATGAGGCAACCCACACAAGCAACATGCAAAGAGAACATGCAAACTCCTTGCAGACAGTGATCTGGCCGGGATTCAAACCAGGGACCTCCAGTGCTGCAAGGCAGAAGCACGTCATGAGATTGAACACAGTATCTGGTACTATGGGCAGCACCTCTACAAAATCAACTACCAGAATAGGCAGAGAAGTTGAAAATTGCATAATATAAAAACGAGAACCTCTGCAGAGTAAACATAGATACAAATAGTTGCTTGTCATTTATTGCTCGTAAAAGAGAATATATGCAAGTAGTTATTAAAGCTGCAGTTTAATCTGATTATATTTTGCCTCCCGGGTGCCTCCTTTCCCCCATAAACATGCTAATAAAATTAACCACTTGCTGACCAGGCTGTTACATCCCCTTCCTGCCCAGGCCATTTTTCAGTATTCAGCGCTGTGGTACTTTGACTGACATTTATTCCGTCATGCAACGCTGTACTGAAATTAATTTTATACCCTTTTTTGGGTACAGATGGAGCTTTCTTTTGGTGGTATTTAATGACCACTGGGGTTTTATTTTTTACTATATTAAAGGAAAAATGACCAAAAATTTTAACAAAACTGCTCACCTATATTAAAATTATAAAACATTACCCAATTTTTTGGTAAAATATAAAAGGCGGGGTCACGATACACATCGCTTTACATAGTTGCACATTCACATCAGTCCCTGCCCTCAAGGTGATTACAATCTATGGTCCCTATCTCACATACATACACATCACGGCCAATTTAGACAGGAGCGAAGTAACCTACCAGCATGAGGCAACCCACACAAGCAACATGCAAAGAGAACATGCAAACTCCTTGCAGACAGTGATCTGGCCGGGATTCAAACCAGGGACCTCCAGTGCTGCAAGGCAGAAGCACGTCATGAGATTGAACACAGTATCTGGTACTATGGGCAGCACCTCTACAAAATCAACTACCAGAATAGGCAGAGAAGTTGAAAATTGCATAATATAAAAACGAGAACCTCTGCAGAGTAAACATAGATACAAATAGTTGCTTGTCATTTATTGCTCGTAAAAGAGAATATATGCAAGTAGTTATTAAAGCTGCAGTTTAATCTGATTATATTTTGCCTCCCGGGTGCCTCCTTTCCCCCATAAACATGCTAATAAAATTAACCACTTGCTGACCAGGCTGTTACATCCCCTTCCTGCCCAGGCCATTTTTCAGTATTCAGCGCTGTGGTACTTTGACTGACATTTATTCCGTCATGCAACGCTGTACTGAAATTAATTTTATACCCTTTTTTGGGTACAGATGGAGCTTTCTTTTGGTGGTATTTAATGACCACTGGGGTTTTATTTTTTACTATATTAAAGGAAAAATGACCAAAAATTTTAACAAAACTGCTCACCTATATTAAAATTATAAAACATTACCCAATTTTTTGGTAAAATATAAAAGGCGGGGTCACGTCAGGTAAAAAGACACCAAACATGTCAAGCCTTAAAATTGCACGCGCGACACCTCAGAAAACTACATTACCCAAAATTGGCCATAGGCGACGCTTTAAAAGCTTTTACCGCTCATCAGTTTAGTGTTATCAGTCATTGATGGGCCTAAAACGATTGCTCTCACTCCAACGTTTGCGGCGATATTTAACATGTGTAGCACAATTGTCGTTTTTGCGTGCTGGCCCAATGTTTTGGTAAAGGATAAAAGACGGGGTCATATCGGGTAAATAGACACCAAACATGTCAAGCTTTGAAATTGCACGCACCCGCAGAATCGCAAAAAACTACCATACGCAAAATTGGCCACAGGCGGCGCTTTAAAAGTGAACTTGCTGAGGATAGAAGCTGAATACTATGCAAAGCTGCTCTAGATTCTGTCTGCTGCAGTTTTAGTAAATTCCCCGCATATTAAATTATCGAAACTATATAAAAAGTGCCAGGCATCTAATTGTACATTGTTTGTACAGGGACACATCTATCATCAAGGAAGTTTGGGATAGCAACTCAGATGACACCTCAATCACCTGGTACAGCCTAAAGCTGGCCATACACGGTTACATATTTTTCGTTCAGCCCAGAGAATTAAAATAAAGATAACACATTCCTCCATTCACTCGAAACAGCGTGGATGGACAAATCTCTGGCTGTGTCCTTTGTATTTCGACAGCGGGTGGGCTGCTGTCGGAATACTTGAACAGTGATGGCAGCTGACTGGCTGCCGTCACTGTTTGCCTGGAGATTTTCCATCTGGCTCCTTTGACTTTCTGATCAAAGGATGCCGGGTGTAAGGGCGCCCACAGCGTCACTGTACGAATTTCAGCCAGTTCAACAAGAATCATGCTCTATCCTAAAACAAGTACCAATTCTAACAGAAAGGCAATGGCAGCCTCCAGCGTTGGAAGGAAGACTTGGATGCAACAAATAGCCCTTCTGACTGAAAGGAGAGAGAGATAATAAAACATACATACAAACTAAACACAACAAATACCCTCCTTACCATCTTGTCTTGATTTGTATTGCGATTGTAATGTCTTCCTTATATTGTAAAGCACTGCACAAACTGTTGGCACTATATAAATCCTGTATAATAATAATACTTACCTGTAAGAGAGATCTTGAAAGAACACAAGGAGACTGTTCACTGAACTCACAGAAAAAGTCCTAGAGAACAAGTCAAGTGTTAGTATGGCATCCCCAAGTCATATGTACTGCACTTCAGATAATAAAGGAATTTGCTGACAACATATTCAAATATTATACTTGGAGTCCTGGCGAACCTGAGCATCAAGACAAAAATTCAGTCCCATTGTAAGGGCAGACGTCAACATTTCGTTAGTTAGCATTCCCCTGCTTCCCAATGGACACTGGGGAAACACTGAAGAGACCTGAATTAGGATACTATCCCCAGTGTCCACAAGTGCAGGTCTGCCCTCACTAGGAAAGGGGTAGAGCTTAAAAGCAGAATAGGGATAGAACAAAAAAAAAGGTAAAGACTACTCCTTACTATAGGCAAGAACACAAGTGTGAGGCATAAAAAAACTATCCTGATAAATAGAAACCAAAAAAAAAGAAGAGATATGGAAAGCAGCATATAATCTGTGTAAATCTGCATAGGTACTCATAGTCAACAATGATCTATTTTTTTATGCACCAGAAAACATAGGAAATTCTGAAACAAACAGTTCTAAGAACTTACCAAAATACTGTGAAGGTTTGACAAATTGACCACTTCACACACAGTTTTTATCCGATCTATTAGCTTATAAAAATAAGTCACCATTTCTTCTTTTTTAATTATTTTTGCGTAGCGTGGAAAAGTTGGAGGAAGTAAACGTTGGTTGACCAGAGGCTCAAAACCCATCATAATTGGATTATCTAAAACAATAGCAGTTTGTTGTAATCAATTATACTGTTAGAAGAAAACAGATGTACAAACGTACATTTAATTTAATATCTCAGGTCATCCTAAATGTTCAACCAACCACAAAGAATGTGAACACATGAAAAGTTATTAAAGAGCAAAGTGAAAGTACTCAGCCCCCAAGTGGACCTGTCACTGTATGCGTAAACATCTATCAATCAGTTGAGGTGTAGGTGCAATGGCATGCATAAAATGATTACTAGTTTGAATATAGGGACCTAATGGTTTAAAAAAGAAAAAACGAACACCTTGCTATGTAAAGCAAACTAGAAGGCACTCAAAATCTGTAAGATATTAATGGTTGTATGCATTTTGAATTGCATGTAAAACAAGCACTACTAATATCCTTAAGGTGCCCATACACTGTTCGAATTTCGGGCGGTTTTTGAATTCAGTGTGTTGTGCTGTCGGCACCATCAGCTGATCGAAGGAGCTGGTCGGAAAATCTTCAATCGATCAGACCTTGCAGCCAATGAGCTGCCCGCTGTGGTTGGGTATTCTGACAGGTGCCGCCGGCACCTGTCACGATGTAAACAGCAGGATTCCTCATGGTTAGTGTTAATGGAGGAATCGGTTCTATTTTTTTCATTCAGCCCATGGGTTGAGCGAAACAAAAAATGATCAGTGTATGGCCAGCTTTAGACTGCTATTTTAGATAAAAGGTGAGGTATAATCATCTACAGAACTACTGCAATGAAAACTTAATTCTGCCTAAATAAGAGTATGATATTTTACCTGCTTAGCAGCATGACAACAGCCTCATGCTGACCCCCTGATGCAATACACTAATTTTAAATGTGCTTGAGGCATGTGTCAAAAAGTTAATGATATGCTAGTAAGCAATTACAAAAAAAAAAGAAAATCGCAGAATTAACCAAGGAAGAGCAATACACATCTGACCAAGATGTTAAATATGTACATATATCGTAGGAAAATGTTCTTTGTACCTGCTAAGATATGCCTCAACCTGTCCTCAATATGCAAAAAAGGTCCCCGACAAACTCAACAACCAGAAAATGAGTTGTCAGCATATGAGTCATGGCTTCACTCTGGGGAAATGAAGGAAGGGAGTTATGTGAATTCCGGCATCTCAGCATCTCTAGGATGTGCTTTTTTCTATTGGTGCTCCAGATTATATGCTTGTTATACCCATGGCGCCATACAGTGGCTAAAGCAGATATTTACATCTCTAGGGGACCAAGGGGTGCCAGGTTTCATCTATTTTTGTATAACTCAAGAGAGTGTTCTACATATGCTGCATATTTAAACTTTTCAGTATCTCAGGAACTGTGTGAGGCATCCGTAATTTATTCATGGAACAGTCTAGATACTCCTGGGGGGGGGGGGGGGGGGGGCTG
>NW_017307753.1:396020-404793 GCF_000935625.1 Nanorana parkeri
GGGCGGGGCTGAAGCTTTTAGCTATACTGTGCTAGTATGCACAACATATTTGCACATTATAGAAGACTTTCCTGCCAAAAGCAATCCCCTCCAACTTTGCGCTCCCCCTTGTTGGCACTTCCATCTTCGCCCAGATCTTTTAAAGTCTTAAGCTGCATGATTCAGTAGGCCCAGGTGACGCAAATCCTGTGCAGGTTGCTTAATCTCAGGATGCCAAGTCTGTGTACTGAGCTAATGTCATAGAAAGCCTGCTAACCTGCAAATATTTTTTTCCGTTTCACTTCCACTTTACGTTTATTCCTGAAGGTTCAGAGGCCAGTATGCATACATTTTAAAACTGAATTAACGGAAAAAGTGTGTTGTAAACAGTGGTAATATTTTAAAGAATGTCACACTGAAGAATTTACAGGGAAATTCAACCTCAAAACAAAAAACGTAGTAGTATGTATGGGTTGGATTTGATGGACATATGTCTTTATTCAACCCCAAATACTATGTAACTATGTACAGACCTAACCTGACACATCTAGCAAAATGACATAATGCTGCTGTGCATTCTGGAAGTCAAACATAATATACTACTCAAAAACAAAAGAGTATACTTATAGAAGCAAACATTACCGTGCAAGGTGCCAAATGCCCCGAAGAACTGAGTGGGAGGAGCGAGGATATCTTCCTTCTCAAATTACAATTTATTATCACTAGGTATCGTTCCATTTATTTTACACAAGACAACTGTGCATTTGACAAAAAACAACATTCTCACCTCCTTTTGTGGTATCATTCTGGGCTTGAATGCCAAGTGAAAGTGAGTTTTGAATAGCACAGAGGAGGTCAGTTGCTTGACTTATTAGTTTTGATGCTTCCACCACTGCACTTATCTAGGCAACAAGAGTTAAAAAAAAATAAAAAATAAAAATGAATGTACACAATGCTGCCACAAGGACTGCTTAGAACACAAAGATAAACCAGCTTACCTCTTTTTTAGTAAAAGCTATAAGGACAGTCAGTAGAATCCGGGTAAACTTTACTCTGCTAAACACTGCCAAGCATTGCTGGTGCTGGAAAAACAAAATAACAAAAATAATAAGTTCTCATGGTGAAGCAATGTCATTATAGCAAGGTCAGATCAGACGATTAAATAGGATTTTTGTACTCACTAGGGATGCACAGATACCGATATTAGTACTCATACTGGGCCAAATGCGCCGATACCTTCCCCGATACTGGAACTTCCAGTCAAAGGGAGATTTCCTCTGACCGGCAGTGCCGCGAGGAAACATGGAGCTGGCCAAACAGCATGGAGTCGGCTTCCCAGGCAATGAAGAAGCTGGGCGTTGGGTAATGACACGCCGCCCAGCTTTACGATTGCTCAGGAAGCCGGCTCTATGCTAGCGGAAGTACTGGCATTTGTACTCTGTATCAGCAAGTACCGAAAGATAAATATCGGTACTCTATACTGAAAAAACGGTATCGGTGCATCCCTCGTACTCACCATAAAGTCCCTTTCTTAAGGGGCACAGGAAGTCATACTGTCGGTTTATATTGAGGCCTACAGTAAGATTGTTCACTGGCAAACAAGAAAAATCTGTAAGTGAGCCCAGGATAACTCCCAGCACACCCCAGTTTGTAGCAATCAGTACCGAGAGCATGATCTTAAACACAGATTGGTAGGACCTGACACAGGTCCTACCAATCTGTGTTTAAGATCATGCTCTCAAGGGACTCTGAAAAGGGAGATCCAAAATCCTATTTTCTTTCTTGCCCATTGAGGGACAAAGAAGATCATATGAAAAACACCCAACCTGGTAAAAAGAGGTTAAAACCAGGTGGTAAAGTATCATGAGAAACTAAACTGGATGCCAGATGACAGGATCTTCCAGAGGGTAGGGAGAGAAGTCCTTGCCAGACCCAGAACTGAAAGACTGATGCAGCAGGACAGGAACTACCTGATCCTCAGAGGCAGTCATTTTGATTTTCCACAGAATCTTGATCTACACAAAGGCTGAGGTAGTTTGAGAGTAGACTGGAGAAAAAAAACTGTGACTAGGAGGGCAACTCACAGGATTTTTGGCCCTTCTACTGAAGAACCATACAGGTTAAACTTTCTGTAGGTGATGGTTTCCAGCACTAATTCCTGACGAAAGAAGATGTAGTCAAATTGTGGAAGCATTTGGACCCACCAAAGACCAAAATGACCATTTTCTTCACAGCAGGTCGTCTCAGTGTCCCACTAAGGTGATACTATGAGAAGGCACTAGGGCAAAAACTGGAGCAAACACCCTGGAACACAATCAGGGTACAGGGCGAGAGTGAAGTGTCAGAGACCTAGTAGGACAATGGTGATCAGCAAGTCCTTGTCCCGCTGACCCGACTGAAGGAAAGAACAGAGGCCAAGTTGAAATAAAGCTTTTGAAACCGAACTGGCACAAGAACTAGGACACAGGTCTTTAGATCCAGAAGTCCCCCAAGGGAGCAGAGGTGGGTTTGCTGCCAAGAAGGGTAGAGGGTGAGGCGCTAAAGAGAGTCCTGGTGGCAAGGTATCAGTCTGCACAACTAAAAGGCCGCTCTCAGCAAATGAAATCCTAAAGTGCAAACTACCCAAGAGCCTGCATGGATTGAAACCTTCCCTCCACTTTGAAAGGTGAGGGCAAACCGTTAAATTAAAAGGCTTTCCTGACGGTTTAGTAGGTTTCTTAACCCCATCCTTGTGGGTAGCTGGTTAACCAGGCTTAGATGGCCCTGTCATGACTACAGCATGAGTAGGTGAGAAGGAGGAGCTATAGCATACATTTCATTAGATTTCTTAGATTGAGGCATGTGGAGGCTCTGTCCTCCAGTGATATATTTGATAACATCAATGGTACGTCGTAAAGGTAGTCATCCCTTTAAGACCTAGCAGGTCAGGTGCTCCATGGAGAAATGTCTGCTTCCCAGCATTTTAATCAGAGTGCTCTGTGTGTTTGTATAGACAACCGACCCATATGAGTGACACACATAGATGCTACGAGCATAGAGCTTCAGACTTTTTTTTTCCACAAATGCTTAATCCCGAAGGGATGCAGTGTCACAGTGAAGAGATGCCTTTTCAGGGATTTAGATCATTCCACCACAGATTGACAAATTAAGGTCACATCTAGAATAGGGGAAAGGCAGGGCCCACCAGGAAGAACTGGGTTTTAAATAGATATTCTACCTTTTGGTCAGTAGAATTCTTGAATGTAAGAACACTCTCTACCAGTCTAGTGGTTTCTCTGGAAAGGTGGATCCACAGTGGGTATAGACCAAGGTTTAACAAAATCCTTCCTAAACCGAACAGACCCAGTATGCCTTCAGGGGGCGTCCAATCCAAGACCCATTGGCGTGCTTCCAATCTCCATAGAGAAAGAGCAGGTGTAGTGGGAAAGTCTTAGCAGCTGTAGGAGCCTAAAAGAATCAAGGTTGGATGCAGCAGGCTGATCTTCTACATGCAGAGTAATAAATGCTGTATCAAGAGACGAGAGAATGGTCTATTGTAAATCTGAGGACGTGGAGAGACAGAGAGTACCCCTAATCAGAGCCATTGATGGTCACTTCAGCTGGTTGCCCGGCTACCTCCAAAGGGCAGATCAGAAATCGACTCTGAAGGGGAAGATGCAAAATGTACATAAAACAGAATGCAGACATCAGCACCTTTAGAAAAGCATAGAACAAACATTCCCAGAACCATTAAGGGAGGGTAGGCTGGGGCCACCCATGCAGCCCAATGGAGTCTGGACACAGCAGTCCAAAGCTAGGCTGAGGAAAGGCTATTCCAGATAGCTGCAATTGTAGAGACCAATGCTAGTGGCGTAGGAGTGAAAAATCTAGATTTAAGAGAAAGAAGGAAGAATTGAAAAGAAAAAACAAAAAAAGCTAACTGAATAGGTTAGACTTTTCCCTAAGACACTATAAAAAAAAACCTGAGGCATGCTGTGAGTATTACTGGTCTAAGGATTATTTTTGTTTGCCAGTGTCCAATCCTTCTGTATGCAGCAGTGTAACCCAAGAGTATACAACGGCAGTGGATGAAAAACAAAACCCTATAAAGGGGAATTTATCAAAACTGAAGCAGACAAAAGCTGGAGCAGATTTGCATGGCAACCAATTAACATCTCCGTTTCATTTTCAAATCTTAACTGAACAAACTGACGAGAGAAGCTGATTGGTTGTCATGCACAGCTGCTCCAGTTTTGATCAATTCCCCCCCATTGCATTTAGTAAGGCTAAACATTTTTACTCTATTCGAAATATGTAGAATCAAACACAGCATTCTAGACAGAAATATCTGTTGAAAGGTGTACAAACAGAGCAGAAACTGACTCACCTGACCAACATTGAAACGGATGTTCCGAGTGTCTCCCTGTCATGGCTGCCTCCAGTTAGCAGACAAATCCCTATGAAATTCATGCCTGTACATGATGTGCAGTGTGACTACTTTGTGTAAAGTATTACCTTTTTAGTTTTGACTGATATACAGTATGAGGGGTGTGGAAATTAAATTAAAAAAACCTACTTGTCCAAGGACTAATGCGGGGCCCGATCCACTTGTCCCTCATGACAATCTACTTGTCCTGATACAAAAAAATAAGACGAGCGTCAGCGCCATCGTCAGGTGTCCACACTGACCAAAGAGTGCTTGCAATATGCGAGCCAAATTCAGAATACATGGCACAGGTACAGATCGTACACCAGTACTGGCGGACAGGAAGGACCGTTTGCCGAAAGGTAAGTATAGTGGGAGGGAGAGGGGGACCAGATTTGTGCAGGTAATTCAATTTTCCCAAATTACTTTAGGGCTGGTGCAGACATGGCAATCATGTGCCGTTGCACACAGCGGTTGCCGTGCGGCCCCATTGATTTCAATGAGGTTGCACCCGCGTGGCAATCGCTAAAAAAAGGCACGTGTACCTTTTTCGCAACACGCACGGTGCAATGTTTTCGACCACGATTTTGCGTGACTGCACAGGCGGTATTGCATTGGGAACCAGCACATTCTGCCTGGTGCGACTGGCACTGCCAGCGCAATCGGCGGTGGCGTGCGATTCTGTGACCGCCCATCTGCACGGTTTGGTGCACCATTGCCACGCGGTCATGGATCGCACAATCTGCGGGGTTTATTGTTTGTGGGTTTTTTTTACATTTTTATATATATTTTTTCACTTAACTTTATTGCCATCACACAGGAGCTAACAAGCCCTGTGTGATAGCATTTGGTGGTGGCAGGTTCTCTTTATTGACCGTCACCTCCAACACAGGAGTTCTAGCACAGTACTGTGCTCCTTCTCCTGTGACAGGATGGCTGCGAGAGTAAGTTCTCCTCTCATTGCTCACACAGAGCAGAGCAGAGCAGAGAACGGACGTTTCTCTGCTCTGCCCCCCTGCTCTGCCATGATCCCAGACGAATTCCACTAATACTTAATAATTCCCTCTAATGTTTACATACTATGCATGTCAGACTAACTGGTCTATAGTTCCCCGGTTGGCATTTTGACCTTTTTTTGAATATAAGTACCACATTAGCCCTTCTCCAGTCGCTTGGCACTTTACCAGCCATTACGGATTCCTTATAAATGAGGAACAGTGGTCTCGTTATCTCCTTGTTCAGTTCTTTGAGTACCTTGGGATGTAGATTATCAGGTCCTAATGCTTTATTTGCATTTAGTAGTTTAAGCATATGTTGTATACCGGTTTCAGTCAACCGCTCAGGTGTACTTCTTGGTAAATTTTGTGTTTTTTCATGTACATTAAACCCGTCTGTTTTTTATGCCATGCATAAATGCAAAAATCAAAAGCACATATCTAATACATTGTTTTACCTCAAGTTCCACCTCTGGATCCCTGGTCTCTCCTTGTCGAATTCTGGTACTCTGGAACAACAAGCAAGTTGCAGACAGAAGTTATTCCTACACAAAAGGCACATTGATGAGAAACAGACAACATATAAAAACATAGATTGTGTGACCAATGAAGGAACGTTTATAGCCTAGAATGCAGTGGTAGCCATTGCTTACCACAAGACAGCTGTAGCGCTGGCTTCAGACCTCTGTGCATTATTCTCCCCCCCACACCCTGAATATAGGTTGTGAAGGGAGGCTGTTTGTTTAAAGGCATGAGAATGAATTGGTGTACCTACTTAATTTGGCCCCATGTTTGTAATATCAGCATAGGGTTTCTTAGATTGTAGAAATGGAATTCATGCATAACATACCTTTACTCTCCTTTGTAAGTCATCTTCAACATCCTTTAACATGCCTAAAGATGGAATTCAGAGTCATCAATTATTTGGGATGGAATTATTGCACAAACAACAGAAAACAGAGTATAAATCACCTGTAACCCGGAGATCTGTCACACTGTTAGCCATTCTAAATCCATATGTCATGGACTGGAAGTCTTCCTAGAGGAGAAACAGGAATTTAAAAAAAAACAAAAAAATACTTAACTTCTTTCATGGGAACACTGATTATTTGGCTTAAAGATGATGTACCTCTTCAAAAACAACAGCTTTGTTCACTTTCTCTCTGGCAATGTCACATATCTTGAGGATTCCTAGTGCAAATGATTTCATAGCCGGGTCTTCTATGAGGTCCGGGTTATGAACATATAAACAGGTGAAAACTGTTTGTGCCAACGAATGACCTTCTAACCAGGTTATCTGCAAAAATTAAAAACATTTCCTGCGCTGATTGTTACTGATGATTTAAAGTTAAAACACCAGGCACATATATATTCATTTAAAAATATCCCCCGTTAGCTACTTTGTGAGCACTAAATGCCTTTGCAAGCCAGACAAACCTTTCAAAAGTAGTGGTGACATTATCAATGAGCTACACATACCCTATGCAGAGAGCAGAGCTGTGGGTGGCACTAACCCACTAAAAGGCTGCCAGATGAAAACTACAGTCGTGCAGGTAGAAGACTAGTCACCCTGCACAAGGACAGAGAACAGCAGTAACTGGTCTGTATTGCAGGAAACTCCTGCACAGGGGTAATGTGTAGGAGTTTCTTTATGTTGGATTACTGCACAGATCTAAAAGAAATACAGAGGGCACCAAGATTCTAGTAAGAATGCACATGGCACCTGTATTTGGAAATATTTGTTTACCATTTGTTCAGTTTTAAGTGTAGTTCTAATACTTGGGAGGCTCCAGCAGTAATCTCCCTGCTTTCACTCCTGGTTTGCTATTATTATACAGGATTTATATAGCGCCAACAGTTTGTGTAGCGCTTTACAATATAAGGAAGACATTACAAATCACAATACAATTCAAGACAAGATGGTAAGGAGGGCCCTGCCCCTCACGGGCTTGAATTGGCTTACAATCTAAAAGGGAGGGGCAAGTGATACATGAGGAAGTAGCTGTGTGGGGATGAATTCTTTAAGAAAGTGATAGTTCAGTGGTTAGGTTGAGGTGGGATAGGCTTCCCTGAAGGGATGAGTCTTAAGGGATCGCCTAAAGGCAGTCAGTGTGGGAGACAGACGGACAGGTTGGGGTAGAGAGTTCCATAGGATGGGAGAGACTCTAGTGAAGTCCTGGAGGCGAGCATGGGAGGAGTTGATGAGGTATCTGAAAAGCAGGAGGTCTTGTGAAGAGCGGAGGGGACGGTTAGGGTGATTCTCCCTATTCCCATCCACCTTTGGGCATCTGCACTCCTAATGTTGCATTCTCCATCAGAAAAAAGATGGAAGCCTCCTTTGTAGGTGTGGAGATTCAGGAACTGAAGTTCTTAAATCTCACCACCAGAGTGCCATTAACATAAAAAAAAAAAAAAAACATCATTAGACTAACTTACTCTCTAGCATCCAAAAAGGGAGGTATCATATCTAAATAGGCTAATCTTTCAGGATGGTTTTGGGCCCATTTACACTGTTACGTTAATGTTACCACAACACGTTAATATACGTTACATGTGGTAGTGCATTGCCTTGCTACTCATTTTCAATGGCACACCAACTCCCTAAGAGAACCTGCATCTGCTGCAGCATATCACCAAACATGGCTGTGCATGTCAGATTGTTGGGGACATTTTGGTTAATTGGCAGCCAGTTTACTTGAAGGGGCTACCTTAATGCAAGGTAACACACAAAAATAGAATATTTCTAGAGGCTGCAGCCAGGATCACTAAAGGCAGGTTAGGCAATCTGCTATACACCAGGATGATTTGTTTGTATGTAATTTAAGGCGATAAACTATACCAACTCTGCTAATACACGTAAATCACATTTATTTCACCTATAATACTGTAATTAAAACTTACCAAACAACAAAAACAAGTGTCCATTATGCCTATAAGTTCAGACCATGTTAAATCCTTAACTTTAATGGTGCCATCCTTCAATCAAAAAGAGAAAAAAAAGCATTTAAAAAAAATAGACAACAATAGTAGCTCACAGCGAATAAGAAAAATACAGTAACTGGTTAGAGCTGTGAGTAGTTATTTCATTATTTCCTTGCTTACAGTGTATGGCATCAATACCACTGAAGGATACCAAATAATAGAACACATGCAAAATGTTAATATTTGCTTTGACAATAGAAGCATGAAACTGACCTTTATTGCTTGTTCACAATTCAGAATCTTGCGATTCACCTGATTGCCGATCATCCCAGCGTCCATTTTAGGATCCATCATTTCAATAGCGGACATAGCCTCAAACAGACCAAAGCTGAAAGTTCAAACAAAAATGTTACTAGTCACAATGTTAACTGAGCCTTAACCCCTTCATGACTGAGCTAGTTTTCAGGTTCTG
>NW_017307754.1:0-600 GCF_000935625.1 Nanorana parkeri
AAGCGCGCACGCAACCTGCGCGTGTGCGTGTTGGGCTTCATGAATCAGCCCCTTTAGCCTCACCACTCGCAATCCCTCCTAATATTACAAAGAAGGAGTAGCAAGTAGACACTTCAACCATTAAGAAGGGGGTTTTTTAGCTTATACTGTGTGAATAGAAACACATAAAAAAAATAAAAAGTTATTTAAAAAATTAAAAATATATCAAATAGGTGTTACCCCAATATGGCTGCAAAACTGGAAATACACTTTAATTTGAAAGTAACAAAATGTGTTAATGTACAAAATAAATAAATACATAAATACATCAATAAATACATCTAAAATCATTACAGCTATGTCATATACACACCTTTCATTCTTTTTCAATTCAGATATTAAAGGAGAACTATGGGGTTAAGGCTTTTCCCCATAGTTCTCCTTAGGGTAACGTGAGGACACAAACTAGCATCCTCCCATCACCTTAGGCTCAGTATACCATGAGCTGTAGCTCGCGGTATACTGAGACGCTGAAGCGGATCCCGACAATTGTGCCGGGATCCGCCCAGCTGCATGACTGACAGCTGGCTCTGCCTATCTAGAGGCAGAGCCAGCTGTACC
>NW_017307754.1:1148-49760 GCF_000935625.1 Nanorana parkeri
TTTTTTTTCTTGTCAGTTTATATCAAGCAATCACTATGACAGCTTGATAAATTAACTTTTTTATTTTATTTTTGGCTATTAGGCTGATCCAAACTTAGGAACAGCTAATAATAACCTTAGAGACTGATCCTGACTTTAGTCAGATTCAGATCTCACTAAAAGCTCTTTGATCGTGCCTAGACGATCAGAACTGATACATTTCACTCAAAAGATATACATAGTATCTCTTTGGTGAAATGTATCCAAACATCGGGCTCTCGAGCTGTCAAAACAAATAGCAGAGAGGTGAGGTGAGTCACTGCTACCTCTCTGCTATTTTGAGCTGTCAAATACGGGATCGCAAATTGCGGTCCTCTATTTGCATGTAACGGCTTAATTCTTTCATTAATGAAAGGAAGAAGCTTTTACAAAAAGCTTAATTATTTCATTAATTAATGCCTCAATACTGAGACATTAATGAATGCCTGTTAAATGCTGAGAATCAGCAAATACCGGCATTACAAAGCCTGATATAACTCGTCACGTACAGTGTACGTGGCCAGTCATATAGGCACAAAGTGACAAGACGTACACTGTACGTCTCCCGTCACGAAGGGGTTAAAATTCCTTCTTTATTATGAACCAATTTTTCTGTCTGTATAGAATGCATATTTAGCTGAATAATTCAACAAATTAATTTGCAAATATAATTATTTAAAGAGTTCATAGTACATTATAACAATGCACATCCTTTTGGCATCAAACGGGAAATTAATTCAATTTTCAACAGGGAAAACTATTATCTGAGATTCGCTGAATTTATGTATACATTTTTTTAGCAGCAAGTTTTAAAACAATCCTGCTGAAAACGACTCTTTTAATTAAAAAATGTATTTAGTCTCTTTATTAGTTTCTTTCCATTACCTAAAAGGAACAGAAGACAGTATATTAGGACAATCCATCTTGCAGGTAAACAAAGAAACATCAGGTGTGTGTTTTAGTGAGATAAGGAATGCCCTAGTGATCTGAAACTGTCTTATTAAACAGAAGCACTTTCCAGAAGACTTTTTCAAGTTAATAAAATAGGACAGGAATTGTTTCAGTTGAAACATTTTTTATGCTAGAAGATCTATTTATTTTTGTTCAAATTGTTATCTGATACGTGCCCCAAATTCAACTACAAGAAAAAAGCATAAATAGGAACTCTTATTTTAAAGGCTTTGAAAACACAAGCAGTCTAGCACAAGACAGATTTCTTCTCATTTTTGCCTTTTATTTTATTTCACTTATGAGTGAAATTTGCATCTTTTTTTCACCCAGTTAAAAAATAGTATATGTAAGGCTAGCAAATACAACAGCTGACACATGCCACTTTGATTATTCTTATAATAAATATTTCCAAATTTAGAATCAGTAATAATTTTGCAACATCATATTAGTTCATCATTTCTAGACTGCACGTTTTGACTAAAAATTTTATATTGGTAAGAACTAAAGTTACTATGGTTACATTACAATAATCTATTGACCAATATAAATAGAGCAAGAGTTATTCATATTTGTAAAGCATTTTGTTAAAAGCTATTGAGTATTTAAGACAGATGTTTTATTGCAGGGGCGCCCACTATTTTTCGTCTGGAGATCTACTTTTCAAATGACGAGCTCATTGAGATCTACCAACGAAAAAACACCTGCATTCAGGGGCGGGAGGGGGCGTAGGCTGCGCAGGCAGGCCCCTCGCCCACAGTGCGATCGCGTGCATTAGTGCCTGTGTTCCAGTCCAGTGCGATCCGCAAAAATGCTGCGAGCACTATTTTTGCAGATCGCACTGGACCGGAATGCAGGCACTAATGTGCCTGCGTTCCGAGTGCGGGCGATCGCACTGTGGGCGATGCCATTGACTTCAATACAGCTCCACACCCCCTCCCGCACCGGAACGCAGGGAGTCGGCCTGCTTACATTCCAGTGCATTCCAGTACATTACAGGTCCCGGCGTCCTGTCCTCCCGTGGTGCTCGTGTGGCCGACGTTGCACATGGGGTGTCCTGCACCTTTCCATCTGCAGCGTCTGACACATTCAGCCGGCAGCCGCACGAGCACCACGGGAGCATAGCCGTAGCCAGCTCCTTTTGCGCCTGAGGCAAGGAAAAAAAACTAAGTTTTTTAAATTTATTTTTTACTATTTTTTATTTTATTTTCATTATTTATTTTTATTTATTTTAAATTTTCATAATTTTTTTTTTTTTTACTCTTGGGGGGGCTTCGGGGAAATATTAGGGGTCTAAAAAGCCCCCTGATATTTCCCTTTTAAAATAGAAAAAGAAATTGAGGACACAAAGTCCTCAATCTCTTTTTCTGCAGCCTCTATTCTAAATGAATGGAAAGCACAGAGGCTTCCCATTCATTCAGAAAATATTTTACTATCAAGCAGTTTCTGAATGGGGAGGAGCCTCTGTACAGAGTGCTTCTCCCCATTGAGAAACTCATGCATGAACAGGACGTGATGTAAATCACATCCTGTTCATTCATATATAACTGGGGACACATAGCACTATGTGTCCCCAGTTATTTACAAACACTGGAGTGATCAGCCGATCGCTCCAGTGTTTGTCCTGCACAGAGGATTGGTACATACTAGTGACATGTACCGGTCCTCTGCCGCTCTCCACGCACAGGGGGGCTGCAACTTCTCTGGATCCCCCTGCTCTCACGGGCAGATGCAGCAGTGGGATACCACGAGCCGCTGTGACAGAACGGACGAGCAGTGAGGGGAGAGAGAGGCACCGGCTGTCATATCCTGGCCGAGCATCTCTCTCACTCCTCACTGCTCTGCATTAGTTAGTGACAGCGGCTCCGTCCTCCCCCGCCGCCGGTTCCTTCACTTCTTCTCGGATCCCCGCTGGGGAGAGCAGCGGGGATCCAGAGAAGCGGCGGGAGGAGGGGACATAGCGATCTACCAGTGATCGCTACGCGATCGACTGGTAGATCGCGATCGACCTTGTGGGCACCCCTGTTTTATTGCATTTTCAATGTTAAACAACATATACAGTAAACAATTAAAACACAAAGGCAAAGATCCTTTAACTCACACAATCATGTACAACCTTTTCATCATAATGATATCATCCCTTAATAATTGTTAGAAAAAAGTAAAAATATACATTTATATTAGGTCTTAAGCAAAAGCCCTACCTCCAGAATATGCTAGCTTATGCTCTACAGGTGAAACTCGAATAATTAGAATATCGTGCAAAAGTAATGGCAGTAATTGCTGCAAAAGGGGCCCAAACCAAGTACTGAGTACATATGCATGCTTATACTTTTCAGAGGTCTGATATTGTTCTATGTACAATCCTTGTTTTATTGATTGCATGTAATAATCTACTTTTTTGAGGTTGTGGATTTGGGGTTCTTGGGGTTTTCATGAGCTGTAAGCCATAATCATCACAATTATGACAAATCACGGCTTGAATTATCTTGCTTTGCATGTAATGAGTCTATCTCATATATTAGTTTCACCTTTTAAGTTGCATTAGTGAAATAAATGAACTTTGCACGATATTCTAATTATTCGAGTTTCACCTGTATATTAGTAACTTTTTTAACCAATAAAGTGAACCTAACCTCAAAGCAAAAATGTAACATATTACAGCTTACAAGTCCTTAGATAACAGATGACAGTTCGGAGACTACGATGTCCGGAATATCCGGACATCTGAGTCCTTTGCAGCCCACTTAATGTACTTTCAAATGACATCTGAAGAAACCAGGTGTAATTGTGAGTCCTTATCGCTTCCTCCTCTTCTTTTTTTTTTCAAATTCTTTATTTCTGCAAACATAAGAGTACATACAGAGAACCGCACAAACATCTGGGCCTCGCGGCCAGGCATGTCATATATTTACATACAACTTCGTTTTCTCCTATAAACTATTGTCTTGCCCGGCTCGCCCCCTATACATTGCTCAATCCCAGGCCACATCTGTCTGGTCTGCGCCTGTACTCCCACGACTTTTCCATTTTCTTTACATAATATACCTTAAGAACACTCCAACTCTCCAAAGGATACTCTCCCACGATCGTCACGGACAGTTCCGCAGCAATCCCGGGAGAGCGATGAAAACAGACATTACACCCCAAAGAACAAAAGTGTACACAAACACGAAAACACGACGTACAGGGGGGACCACTGCTGCATACTCGACCCCAGCCCAATGTAGTCTAGCATCTCCCCCATAAATGACCAGTTCACCCTGTCAAACGCTTTCTCCGCGTCCAAAGACAGCAGGAAAAGCGGCTGAGAGCGCGTACGCGCTAGATGGATCACATTCAGGGTTCTGATGGTGTTGTCTCTTGCCTCTCGGCCCGGCACAAAACCAACCTGATCCCTTCCAATAAGGTCATCTAAGAAAGGGAGAAGGCGAGAAGCTAGTATGCGGGTGAACAGCTTCAGGTCGGTATTCAGCAGTGAAATGGGCCTGTAGCTAGCACATTGCGCGGGGTCCTTCCCTGCTTTAGGGATTACTGTAATTTGTGCCCTAAGGGTGTCCCGAGGTAGTGTGCTTCCCTTGAGGAGCGAATTATAGGCCTCTGAGAAGTGGGTCCCTAGAAGCTCCTGAAAGGATTTGTAATATACTAGGGTCAGTCCGTCTGGTCCCGGTGCCTTCCCTGGTTTCATATTTTTCAGGTCCACTTCAAATTCCCCCACCGAGATAGGTACTTCCATACTTAGTGCAGCCGACTCAGGCAAGCGGGGCATGCCCGAGCTGGTCAGGTACGCCCGGATCGCCCGAGTCCGTTCCTGAGTCCCCGACTGTCCTGCGCCATGATGTAGATTGTAGAGGGCAGAGTAGAACGAATGGAATTGCCTCGCTATGTCTTTGGATCTAGAGACTAGTGCCCCCTCTGTCGAACGGATGGATGGTATGTATGTACGGGATCTAACATCTCTCAGGGCACGTGCTAGGAGCTTTCCCGGTTTGTTCCCAAATTCGTAGAACGTGCGCCGTGCTCTCCCTAACTGGGCCCGTACCCCCTCCAGCAACAGGTCTCTAAGTTCTGATCGAGTCTGGGTCAGGGCCGTCAGGGTGTCCCCGTCTAAAGCAGCCCTGTGACGCAACTCTAATGCTCGCAGTTGGCCATACAAGGCCTCGATTCTTTGCAGTCGCTGCCTCTTCCTCCGGGCACCTATTTTGATCAGCAGCCCACACATGACACATTTATGTGCTTCCCATAGGGTAAGCGGATCCTGCTCCGGGGAGGCGTTGTCCCTGAAGTAGAGTGTCAGCTCTGATTTAAGGTCGGACAGTACAGCGTCGTCTTGCAGGAGGGACTCGTTCAGCTGCCAGGTGAAAGGCGAGCGAATACCCTCCCCCACGAGTATACTCATGTGCACTGGGGAGTGATCAGATAGGGCCGAAGTACCTATGGAGGTTCTGGAGAGAAGAGGCAGCGCTGCGTGTTGGAGCAAAGAGAAGTCTATGCGTGAATAGGATTGGTGCGGTGCTGACATGTATGTGTAGTCCCTGCCATTGGGATCGTTAATGCGCCAGGGGTCTACTAGTTGGAGTTCAAACAATGACCGCTTGACTCTTTTCCGCTGGGCGTGCGAGAGTTGTGAGATTCCCCTTGTGGAGTCTAACGTGGGATCTAGTACCATCTTAAAATCTCCCCCCAATATCCATAGTCCCTCCGCAAACAACTCTATCTGTTCCCAAAAGGATTCTGGAAAGGTCACCTGTCCAGAGTTCGGGGCATAAATTGTGGCAAAGGTCACCCTGTGGCCATGAAGGTCTCCTTTTACTAGCAGCATTCTCCCCTCCGAGTCTGCAAACGTGTCTACATGTTGCCATGGTAATGACTTGGCTAGAATGATGCTCACCCCTTTCGTTTTAGAGTCCCGGGATGGGGCATGATAAGACGTGGCATATCTGTGATTCCCTAGTTTGGGAATATGTCCAGTCTTGAAATGGGTCTCTTGTAGGAATGCTACATGAGACCTCTGTCTCCACAGCTCGTTCAGTAGAGTTGATCTCTTTGAGGGGACATTGAACCCCCTAACATTAAAGGAGGTGACATTAACACTTGGCATCTTGTGTGGTGTAACTCACCGCTCTCGAGATTTTGCTTCCAGTGACCCCGCCGGGACCTCTCCAGGCCGGTCCAGCTATTCAGGGGCAGAGCCTCGGGTTGCACCCCCTCGGTGGTGAGCTCTCGGTGTCCCGGGACCGGGCACAGACAAACACTAAGGAAGACTAGACAAAGACACTGGATGGGGAACTGGATTCAGACAGGGACACAACAATGAAGGAGAAAGAAGAGAGATGAGAACAGAAAAGAGAGCACTAGTCGCACCGAGGGTGAGGCTATGTCCGACCCTAGTGCAGAGAAGAGAGAAAGAAAGGCAAGTAACTTAGAAATAGACAGTTACAACCCAGGCGTTCCTATGGGTTAACTCCAACACGGAGAGGAAAGGCCTGAAACTGGGGGAAAACGGCTAAACACAGCAACCAACAGAGTGAGATATGGAGCATATATCACTAACTTGGACAACCAAACGCCCCATTGGCACTGGGCCCGTAGGCCAAAAATGAACATGGGGCTTTATCCCACCCCCGCCCCGTGAATGCGGAAGGCCAGCCCTAGACGCGGCCTCCCCCTCCCCATCCTACCACCTCCTCCCATCGCTCCAGCCACCCTAACAGTCTACTATCCTGCCAGTGACCCATATACTGTCCACCACTTGTGAGGTCTCCCATCAACTCGGCATAAGTTCAACAGGGGTTTTGAATCAGGTATCCAATACACACATCTAGATGTCCCATATGGCACACAAGTGGACTCGTGTCAATGTGCCTGTTCTAGCATACGGCAATCCCTACCCACCCCCCAATACCACCTGTAGGGTCATCGACTCCACCAGCAGGAGTTAGGTCAGGTAAACCCAGTCTCACACGGCACATAGAGCTGGGCACCCAAGACAGTCCCCAAAGTGTCTCAAGACCAGTCAGATTTCCGGATCCTCTGGGCGATCCCTCCTCGTGGGCCGAGACGTGGATCTGTTGCGAGCCCCTCTGGGTCTCCGGGATCCCGATGGTCTGTGGGATGCTGTAGTCGAGGCATCAGGTGCCTACGGTGCAAGGTTTGCGGGCACACATCAGGGAGGATCTGGATGTCAGCTCCATCAAAGTCTACAGCGCCCTGTCTCCATGCATTGCGGAGGATTTCCTAATAAGGGATACCCTCCGCTTGGAGATGGTCTGTAAGGGGCTTGAGAAGGCGCCTACGGTGCAAGGTTTGCGGGCACACATCAGGTAGGATCTGAATGTCAGCACCATCAAAGTCTACAGAGTCTTGCAGGAGGGACTCGTTCAGCTGCCAGGTGAAAGGCGAGCGAATACCCTCCCCCACGAGTATACTCATGTGCACTGGGGAGTGATCAGATAGGGCCGAAGTACCTATGGAGGTTCTGGAGAGAAGAGGCAGCGCTGCGTGTTGGAGCAAAGAGAAGTCTATGCGTGAATAGGATTGGTGCGGTGCTGACATGTATGTGTAGTCCCTGCCATTGGGATCGTTAATGCGCCAGGGGTCTACTAGTTGGAGTTCAAACAATGACCGCTTGACTCTTTTCCGCTGGGCGTGCGAGAGTTGTGAGATTCCCCTTGTGGAGTCTAACGTGGGATCTAGTACCATCTTAAAATCTCCCCCCAATATCCATAGTCCCTCCGCAAACAACTCTATCTGTTCCCAAAAGGATTCTGGAAAGGTCACCTGTCCAGAGTTCGGGGCATAAATTGTGGCAAAGGTCACCCTGTGGCCATGAAGGTCTCCTTTTACTAACAGAATTCTCCCCTCCGAGTCTGCAAACGTGTCTACATGTTGCCATGGTAATGACTTGGCTAGAATGATGCTCACCCCTTTTGTTTTAGAGTCCCGGGATGGGGCATGATAAGACGTGGCATATCTGTGATTCCCTAGTTTGGGAATATGTCCAGTCTTGAAATGGGTCTCTTGTAGGAATGCTACATGAGACCTCTGTCTCCACAGCTCGTTCAGTAGAGTTGATCTCTTTGAGGGGACATTGAACCCCCTAACATTAAAGGAGGTGACATTAACACTTGGCATCTTGTGTGGTGTAACTCACCGCTCTCGAGATTTTGCTTCCAGTGACCCCGCCGGGACCTCTCCAGGCCGGTCCAGCTATTCAGGGGCAGAGCCTCGGGTTGCACCCCCTCGGTGGTGAGCTCTCGGTGTCCCGGGACCGGGCACAGACAAACACTAAGGAAGACTAGACAAAGACACTGGATGGGGAACTGGATTCAGACAGGGACACAACAATGAAGGAGAAAGAAGAGAGATGAGAACAGAAAAGAGAGCACTAGTCGCACCGAGGGTGAGGCTATGTCCGACCCTAGTGCAGAGAAGAGAGAAAGAAAGGCAAGTAACTTAGAAATAGACAGTTACAACCCAGGCGTTCCTATGGGTTAACTCCAACACGGAGAGGAAAGGCCTGAAACTGGGGGAAAACGGCTAAACACAGCAACCAACAGAGTGAGATATGGAGCATATATCACTAACTTGGACAACCAAACGCCCCATTGGCACTGGGCCCGTAGGCCAAAAATGAACATGGGGCTTTATCCCACCCCCGCCCCGTGAATGCGGAAGGCCAGCCCTAGACGCGGCCTCCCCCTCCCCATCCTACCACCTCCTCCCATCGCTCCAGCCACCCTAACAGTCTACTATCCTGCCAGTGACCCATATACTGTCCACCACTTGTGAGGTCTCCCATCAACTCGGCATAAGTTCAACAGGGGTTTTGAATCAGGTATCCAATACACACATCTAGATGTCCCATATGGCACACAAGTGGACTCGTGTCAATGTGCCTGTTCTAGCATACGGCAATCCCTACCCACCCCCCAATACCACCTGTAGGGTCATCGACTCCACCAGCAGGAGTTAGGTCAGGTAAACCCAGTCTCACACGGCACATAGAGCTGGGCACCCAAGACAGTCCCCAAAGTGTCTCAAGACCAGTCAGATTTCCGGATCCTCTGGGCGATCCCTCCTCGTGGGCCGAGACGTGGATCTGTTGCGAGCCCCTCTGGGTCTCCGGGATCCCGATGGTCTGTGGGATGCTGTAGTCGAGGCATCAGGTGCCTACGGTGCAAGGTTTGCGGGCACACATCAGGGAGGATCTGGATGTCAGCTCCATCAAAGTCTACAGCGCCCTGTCTCCATGCATTGCGGAGGATTTCCTCTTTAACATTGAAAAAGTGCACGCGGCACAGAACATCTCTAGGCCTGTTGCCATCGGGTCCTCTGGGGCCTAGGGTTCTGTGTACCCGGTCCAGTTCCAACTGTTCTGTCGGGGGCTTACCGAGTAGGCCATTGAATATAGCTGTCACAGCCGCCCGTAGGTCTTGGCCTCCTGTAGCTTCTGGGATCCCCCGCAGCCGCAGGTTATTTCGGCTGTTACGATTTTCGGTGTCTTCCAGCCGCAACTGTAATTGGATCGAGTGGGCCTTCTGCATCAGGACTGCCTCCTCCAACTGGGAAACCCGTGCCGCTATCGCGGAGTCTGCCGTCTCCAAGGCCTCTATGCAGTGTGCCTGCTGGGCGACCCCCTCCCTCACCTCTGCTATATACGCACGGAGGGTGGCTGCTATCTGGCCTATCATGGCCTGCATGTCGTCCTTGGCCGGGAGCGCCGCCAGCATGGCACAGAGGTCAGACCGGCTAGGCATGTCCATGTCACTCGCCGCTTGCGGGCGTCCCTGGGATGCTGTCGCCACAAGCCCCAACATCGGGTCAGGTAGGGAGCTGGGTGGGGAGGGTGAATGCTCCATCTGGGACCGAGTGGCCTCCTGAGGGGAGCCAGGCTGGGCCTCGGCCGGAGACCGTCCCTGCACTTCCGCTCGCCACACTGTAGGCCCTGAGCCCGAGGACCGCGCGGTCTGGCTTCTGGCCCTGACTACCCTGGCCGGCTGTGATAGAAAGGGGTCCAATCGGGCCTGTACCCGCGGGCGTGGAGGGGCGCGGGGGGTCCGCGATTTCCTGGTGCCTCTGGACATGGGGCGTAATGGCGTCTGATAAGGTGATCTACTGGCAATTACTCCATCACTCCCCGGAGCTCTCCCTACTCACGTCTTCTCAGCGCCATGTTCAGGCCACGCCCCTCTTCCTACTCTTCTAACCTTCTTTTTTTGCCCACAATTCTTGGTTTTGAATAGGCACTTATTGACATCAGACAACAGCAGTAAGAAGCTTCATTAGCCTCACCAGCCCAAATGTTCTCAGTGCTTCACATCATGCCCATTTGGTGCGCAGCTCACACTTCATCCACTTCAATGGAAAAAGCTGTTTGTAGCTTGAAAAATCATTGGGGGCAGAAAAAGAGTCCTAAGTGAGCCATGAGAGGCATATGTGCATTAAAAATGTATTAAGTTGACGCTTCAACCTTTTGGAATGTAACACAGAAAAAAATAAATTGCTAGAAGAGGCTTACAAAGAGATACGTATTAATAGCTGGACTATGGTCAAAGGAGATCACACTGGCAGTGGAAGAAAGTTTAGCAACTATGGCACCAGGATCTGTGGAGGGACACCACTTTTTTCAGTTGCGCAGGAAGTATGAATGTTATTGAGCATCATTGTTGTGACCTCTGCAAATGCAGACTGCTGCTTACACAAAAAAATGACATTTAAAATGTTGCTTTTTTCAGCACCCTTACTTCACCCACTAGTTATTAGAAGAATTTAGAAAGAGGCACCATTTTTGGAAGAAGAGACTTTGTATGTCTTTCCTGCCTAAAAACTCCTTTCTTTTTTACTAGTGTTTTTTAATATATTTACACTTCTTGCAGTAAATGCATAGTGCAGTGTACACTCCAGGCATTGTACATAGGGCAAAAAGTGAAACCAAGTTCCAGGATAGTACTACGCCATCATGCATATATTGCATTACTACACATCTTATGGACAAAGAAGGAAGGTGCTGGCAGTGGAAGTAGCTTATGTGAAGATGGCAGCAGCAGCAGCAGCAGCAGCAGCAGCAGCTGTAGAGCAGCTTGGGAGAGTGCAGAGCTGTCGTTGCTGGAGGAGGGCAAACACAGAGATACGTTTTACATAATATGCTTGTATACTTAATACAAGCATATTATGTAAAACGTATAATAATATGTAAAACGTATAATATGCATAATATGGCAAGTGCTCCTATTGGTGGCATCAGTGACAACAAAGTCTTTTAAAAAAAACTTATTTTTCATCTTCACCTTTCCTGTGAGTCTAACATGCTTAAGTATCAAAGGCTGCTAAGTAGCCAAATAAGTTGGCCCAAAGTGTTTAGTAACTAATCATAAATGATGAAAATTGGCTATTCAATAGGGAGGAGTTTTTTCTGCTTCTCTGATGCAAAATATTAACCATATAAAAGCCTATTGGAAAATTAGAGCAAATATAATTCCAAGATGCATTTAAAGAAGCTCACTGATTTCTGGTTTCAACTATAAATTAGACAATGAGGCAAGAATGTATGCTGTTAATTAAGAACAATAACAAACATGGGATTAGAAAACATAAGTCAGCTTTGAATAAAACATATTTTCTTAGTTTGGCTCTGGTTGATATCACATGCTTTGGAAGGAAATCCTGATGCTAAAGGCTTTTTACGTTTAAGAATTAAAATGGCATGAATTGTTTTCTGGAATGTATACATCCAAGGTCTGTTGTTAAGGACAAGTACATCTTCCTCCTGGAATAAAGAGATAAAGGTGGATACACAAGCCAAGGTCTTTGTGAAATATTTAGTTAAGACTTTACTTTTCATGAAACATCTACCACAGGCAATACTTTTGTCAGCGATGTGCTTTGCTCAGACTAACTCCCAAGTTATGTGCAAATTTGTTTCTTGTTGGTTTTTATCACAAAGGAACATAGGCTATCATTGGCATTTCACAGCTATTTTGCACTATAACATTGCTATCTAAGGTTCATATTTGAAGGAAAAAAAAATGTGACTCCTATTTGCAATTTCAAATGAGTAAAATAAGGTATTGTCCATATCACTGGTGGAAAAATGCAATGTCAGCATTTTGTAAAAGTTACAAAATATATATATATATATACTTTATTTAAACATAGAGTAAATAGTTCCGTTTAACATGCAGGAAATGTTTTAACAGTTTACTTATTTTGTTACTTGGTAGTTTATATTTTGTTGCCATTACTTTGGAAAACTATATAAAGCTTTACCAGAAAAACAGCAACATTGCAGATATTTGGACTTTAAACATTTCTAAAGTATATTTTAATTTTTCTGCACTAAAAAAACTAACCCTTGAAATGTTGGGAACTATGTGTTCAAAGGGTTAAATAAAAGATAAATAAAAAGTCCAGACTTTTGAAAAAATCCTTTAATTGAAAAACAAAAAGCAACAAAGGATTGTTGACAAAGTCCTTTATTGTAAACAAAATCCAAAAAATGGATCCACGATGACAACTCGGCAAAATAAAAATAAATGTAAAATAATTTCTAAAAAATGACGCACACTGACACTGCACGTGATGAACACCCACCACAAAATGAAGAATCTGACAGATGCTGGCAAAATATAAACAATTGAGCGGAGCTAGTGGTGGCATCACCGCTAGCTCCACCCAATTGTTTACATTTGGCCAGCACCTTGCCAGCAGGTCCCGCACAAATCAAAACAACTGGGCAGAGTCAGCCGTGACATCCCCCCAGTTGTTGCTGTTTAATGACAGATCAGCGTCCCCAGGTCTTTTGAGGACGCTGATCTGTCATTACTGCACAACAACTGGGCGGAGCCAGCTGTGAAATCTCGTTCTTGAGTGACCGTGGTGCAAAACAAAATACCTGCAATACTACTTCTTATATACACTGAGTGGCTAGATCATTATGACCACCCCATCAGTACTTCGTTGGGCCACGAGATAACTCCACAAAATGACTTAGTTGGGCCGCCTCTTGACTCCACGAGATGTTGAAAGGTGATGCGAGGAATCTGACACTGCACTGTTGCCCTTCTGTTGTCTTGTACCAGTCTTGCCACTCTCCGTTCTGCCCTAACATTGACTAGTCGCTGACGGCCACAATTCACACGTTCAGACCCAGATTTTCAGCTGACAGTCCAGTCTTTAAACACTTTAACAATGAGCCCCTCTTGAACATTTAACTAATTCTGCTGTTTTTCTGATACTCGCTCCATGGCTCGCACCAACAATCATCCTCCGTTCAAAGGCTGCTAAATCGCGTTGTTTACCCATATCTTCAGAAAAAAAAATCACTTCTACTGTCATGGTAAACAACCTGCTTCCCTATTTATAATGATCTGGCCCTCTAGCAACTTCAGCGCAAAATTATAGCTAATTTGCCTATAAATGTAAGGTGGTCATAATAAACTGGCCACTCAGTGTATATCTGCCCTCCTAAAATATAATTTCTGCCTTCATGCTGCCATACAGACATATTTTATCACTCTCATTAACAACCTCTAATCCAGTCCTTGTCAACTCTTTTCTACCTTTACCTTTCATAGCACTCACTGATCTTAGATGCATGTGAGTAGATAGAAATACACCACCAAAACTGTAAATAGTGTATTGAACATGATCACTGGTTCCAATTTCTTATGGAATAAGATTAACAACACAAACATAAGTAAAAACACGTATGCTAAATTAATGCATGTCTAACACATGAGCAAAAATATAAAAGCATGCACATGGAAAAAATGCATGGCTAAGGCATGTTACAGCCCCAATAATAAAAAGACACTTGTGTGTTGAGCTGATGCACAACTAATGCATGCTGCAAGAAGGGATATACACATGACTGCTGGACAAATGCATGTCTGATGCATGTAAAAAATATCAATGTAAATGAACGTATATATGCTGAACTCATATAGGACTGATGTATATTGCTAACCAGAATATAGATAAATGCATGTCAGCAACCACAGCATGGATAAACGCACATCTAATGTGTGTGCATAAACTTCCATTTTGTAAAAGACTATCCTCCCTCTGTGTTCCATTGAGTCTGTGCACACTCCTGTGCCAGGACTACAGGATGATGGGGACGTGTCTGACAATCGGCCTCTTCCCCCTTTTTTGGTGTTGTGTGTTTATTTACAATTTGACTTTTTTTTATTCGGTGAATGAGTAGGGGTAATAACTACCCTTTACTCATTCATGAGGGGGGAAGTATCTGGGTGCCCCCTTTACGGAAAGGGGCACTCAGATTTAGGTAAACCCCCTGTCCACAGATCCCCAGAACCACCGGGGCAGGGTTGTGGGGAAGAGGCCCTTGTCCTCCTCCCCATGTTGAAGGCATGTGGCCTGGTATTTAGCAGAAGGGGGGGGCAGGCACATGCAAAAAAGGGGGCATTCTCTAAACTTACTGTACTCCTGTGTGCTGAAGCCGAATATGTCGGAAGCATGAGTCCAGGTCGGTCTGACCTACACAGACAGTCAGAGTCTGAGTCAGACTGACTTCAGAGAGAGGCTGAGCCTAGGGTAGTTCTGTTCTAAGGAGGAATAGACAGACGTGCTACAAAGTAGCCAGCAGGATGAAACACACTTCTGTTTATTGTTTTTCCAAACAAATACTGCACAGAACACAGTGTTATGTTGAAATTTTAATGGATAAAAGTGGGGTTGAAACACATTCTGCTGAGTAGACAGAGTTCTTGGACAACTCTCTATTTCAAGGTAAATCTCACAATAATTACACACATGCCTGCAATGGTTTCAAAATGATTTTTTTTAAAGAACTCAACTCTATTGTCTACATTAGTGTGGAGCACTACTAGATCAAAACTGAAAATGACCAAATTACAAAGGCCCAAGGAGAAAGCAGGAAAGGATAGTGTCAGTAAAAAATCAGAGATGATTTGAGGATCTACAGGTAAGTGATACACAAATAAGCTCCATTTTTGTTAAAAGTTAAGGTACTTGAATTCATTTTAAGGTTTAAATCCTGAGTTTAGTGTCACTTTACCAAGTATATCTGACCAATTATCTAATATTTTCTAATACCTCTATTACACTTGACACTGTCAAAGTTCAATTTACTTTACTGTCATAATTTATTGTTAAATAACTTGGATTTTAATTTCTGTACAATTTTTTTGAGAGCTATTAACAGAGTTTCATCGTTAAATAGCTGGTAAGGAAGAATAAAACACAGGTCCATCTAGAACCAGCCCTAATATATATATATGCTTGAGGGCCAGACCAGTATAAATAGGGAAGCAGGTTGTTTACCACGACAGTAGAAGTGATTTTTTTCTGAAGATATGGGTAAACAACTTAATTTAACAGCCTTTGAACGTGGGATGATTTTTGGCGCTTGGAGTCATGGAGCGAGTATCAGCAAAGACAGCAGCTCAAAAGTGAATGGCGGACTTCACCATACCAAGCACCAGAGGGGATTTTACAAATGGAACTCTGACCAAGAGAGAGGCATCAGGGGACTTCACCAAGGAGGATTGCAACTTTGACCAAAGAGGACATCACTGCAACAAAAGACTTTGAGAGAGATGGCAACCAGAAGCCATTTTCCTGTGAACACTTAAAAGCCCAGAATTTGCTGCCGAAGGATCTAGCTGTAGCTTCGGCTGATCCTTTGGCTAACTTCGGCCCCAGGCCCCCTTCGGTTCAGTAGAACTGAAGGGCTGCTGTATGGGCTATTCCCTGATGGCAGTGGCCTCTTTCAGCAAGATAATGCACCTTGCCACGCTAAAAATAGATGTCTCCATAAAGAGGACCTGTTACATCATATTTGCTATTACAAAAGGGGCTTGTTATCCCACTATGTGATAGCAATAAAGTTAAGTGTAAAATAAATAAATAAATAAAATCACATATAAAAAGAATGTAAAAAATGCAAAAAAAATGTATGCACCCCCACTTGCATGCACATACCAGCACAAATGTGTGTCGGGTGTGCCTAAGTGCAAAAACAAAGATTACACCACATATGTTACATATCTCCGTGAACATCAGAGTGAGAGCAATAATTCTGGGGACATCAATCACTGTTAACACTTAACGGATGAGCAGTAAAAGGTTTTAAATCATTGCCCATGGGAAATTTTGGGATTTTAGCTTTTTTGCGGCTTCATGGTTGAACTCAATTTTAGGGCTTTACATGTTTGGTATCTATTCATCCAACATGATCCCATCTTTTATATTTTACCAAAAAATTGCATATTATGGTCTGTTTCTGTGCATTAAATTTAATTTTGGTGTGTTTTATCCTAAAAATACTGGTTTGATAAACATTTGCACAAATACTGTGCAACATAAAAATTGCAGTTAGCAATTTTTTTCTACAGGGCCTCAGCTTTCAGAAAATATAGTTTTTTGGGGGGATTTTAAGCTGTTTTCTTGCCAAAATGTCAGATTTTATCATGTTCAAAAATTAAGAAATTGCTCTGGACAGCGAGTGGTTAAGAAGGAAATATTACTGAAATTACATGGATTATAAGTGTGTTGATGGTATCAGGCTTCAGGGTATTATCTATTATTATTTAAAGACATGTTACATATTGGGAAAAATTCAAAATTCAGCTTGTTAAGAAAGCTTTTATTTTTTTTGTTTCAAAATTTTTCTATTAAAGTTTTCAACAGGAATTAAAAAAATTACGAGTCACCAACAAGAATATTAACACATCTGGTTACGGAACATCATTAAATGTGTGAAAGCTTTTATTAACAATATTGGTTATCATGTATTCGTATTCTACTCTTTGTTATAGACTTATGAATTGCATCTGTGTAAAATCTGCAGTAGCAAAATCTCAACTGCATCATTCACTTGCTTTCTATATATATAATCCTGTGGCACCCTATATTTATTGTATATAGTCTCCTTTTCCTTAACCAGACCTTCTTTTCTTATTTAACCGAACCTGCATAATAATCCATTATTGCCTCTTTTAAATTTTTAAATCCTAGCAGTCTCTAATTGTAGATTATGGCATCAGCGTTTAAGTATTTTTTTTATTTGTATAAATTGACTAATTAAAACAATATATAATACCACAGCTTTTGTTCAGTAGGTAGTTTCATACAGAGTGTTGTAATATTATGCACAATAACAAATAGATCTAGTACAGGTTTTTGTTAATAATATTTCCAACAACTGCATTCAAGGTTATTAATCATGACATCTTTAAATAACACAGCTAGATTTCCTTGTGGGAAAGGACATTCTTGATCTAATAATAAATGCATGCATTTAAGTGCATTAATCAATTTGAACTCCAGGCAAGCTAAGCTAAATAAAATAATTTAAAATGTTATAAATATATATATATATATATATATATATATATATATAAATATTCTAATTATTCAAGTTTCACCTGTATGTCTTCCTGCAACAGGATTTTGTTACTCATTTCAGCCAGTCTTTTGATCTATACATCATTGTCAAACATCATAGCCAGGCAGATCTTTTTTCCAATGAAGTTAGGTTTATAGCTTGGTCATCTTCCTCATTCTGCTGGGGACAATAAAGGAGTAGTAGTATTTTGGTGAGGTCATCACATTCTAGCTTCTTTTTTTTACTAAACCTTTCTGGTACTTTCTCTGATCTCCGGCCCAAACGTTTGTATGATTTGGTACTATTTCAGCGTTTGTCTGTTAGCTATGGCAGAGACCGAAGGGTCACAATCTGGGAGTTGCCATGTACCCAATACTGTCACAACAATATCCCAAACCTCAGTAGAAGGCTTGATGTGGAAGACAGAGGACATTATTACCCATGATCGTTTGATCAGGCCTGGGATCCTGCTAAAATGTATCTGTCTGGATCCCTGCAATACCTGCCTCTGTGAGTCAAGCCACAAGAAGTTAAGCAGGATCACAGCACCTGGGTACTGCAGGTTATGGCTACTCAGCTGCATAATTTTCAGACCAATGATATTTCAACAGCTATGTGGTTGATTTACTATAGGTAAATAGGCTGTTAGCTTTATAAGGGGATATGCAGGTGAAGTTTCCCCTTAGTTTAGTGAATGAGGTGAAGCTCTGCCGACTTCCATCACCCAATAATGTGCAAGCAAAAACACTGTAATGTTTTATTTTCCTTCCTCATGATTGGGTATTCCTTGCAAAGTGATTTTTTACCATGCTAAGCAAATCTTCCCCTGCAAAGTGCAAATTTATTTGCAAAGTGAAAAGCCTATTTGTGTTTAGTAAATCAACCCTTGCATCTCCACCTGATCCAGCTCTTTCTGCTTCCTCCTTATTTCAACAGGATCTCAAATTATATTATAGGCCTCTTAATCAGTTACATATTCAGTTTGAATGTCAGCTAAATCATTTTCCTTTTAGATTTTCTTCCAATGCTAATGTGGTCTACTATTTTGCGCTATCTATGAAGCCTGTTGCTTCAGCAGATTTAGTTTATTTTTATATTTCATCCATTCTTGCAAGCTTCCACACAAACTTTATAAGGTCTGGCTGGTTGTCTTTCAAAGTGACGGCTCCAAACCCTGAACCATTGTTGGGACAAAGTTAAACTTTCTTGACTTGGAGATGAACCCAAAGACATGGATCGTACGTTTCCTCTACAGAAAATGATTTATGTGTTGTTTAGATATGTCCATTTTTAGGCTGAAGCTTTTTTGGATTCTGAAGATACTGGAAATTTAATCAACCAATTCCTTGTTTAGAAGTGTCTTTTTGGCACAGGTGTGGCATCCAGTGAGTCTTTTCCTTCTGACATACTGAATGTGTTCAACAGATGCTTAACTGTTACTCAGATTACCAGAACCAGAAGGAGAGATTTTGGATTCGGGCCATGTGAGGTTATATGAAGTAATATTTGTGGAAGGGATTTATGCATTAGTCTCCCTTTCAAGACAGAGGTGGAATCTTCTTTGATGAAGACTAAGGGGTCTATTCACAATGCTGCTGAAGGATCTAGCCGTAGCTTCGGCTGATCCTACGGCTAGCTTCGGCCCCAGGATCCCTTCGATTCAGTAGAACCAAAGGGCTGCTATACGGGCTATTCACTATAGGCCGTACAGCTCCCATAGTCGGCTGAGCGGCTCAGTCGAGCCGAAGGCATATGCCTCGGCTCCGCTGAGCCGAGGTGAAAGGCGAAGCTGGCCGACAGCCTGCTACTGACAGCTGGGCGGAGCCATCCGTCATCTCATGGCTGGCTCTGGCCACTTGCAGAGACAGATAAGCGTCCCCTGGTTACCAGGTAATCAGGGACGCTGATCTTTCATTACTCTCCCGGACACTCCGGGAGTCTCCCGCTATTAGAAAGCGGCTCCTGGCCACCCGGGAGAGAAACACTCTCTCCCAGAAAGGTTCACTCTGCTAGATCGAGCAGAGCAAACGTTTCCCTGCTCTGTTTTTTTATTTTTTCTTCTGACGTGGGAGCCGCCAGCTGCCGTCAGTCAGAAAAAAAAACAGCATAGGAATGCATAGCTACATTCCTATTGGCTATTTCACTTTGCAATAGCCAATAGCAAACTAGCTATTGCACCCACCCACTGCTGCTGTCAATTAGCAGAGGGGGCCTGAAGTTCTCCATCAGGTCCTCTTCTAGTGATTGACAGCAGCAGAGGGGGGGTGCAATAGCCAGCTTGCTATTGGATATTGCAAATTGAAATAGCCAATAGGAATATAGCTATGCATTCCTATGCTGATTTAAAAAAAAAAATTCTGACAGCAGCAGCTGTCAGAATACTAAAAAAAACCCCTTGCAGATAGCAAAGAAGCTATTGCTTCCACTGCTATCTGCCATCATTTCAGGGGGGTGCTCTCTCCCCTCTGCATTACAATGAGAGCTTAGCAGAGCCGGAGGTGATATAAAAGCCGACTCTGCTGAGCTCTCATGATACTGACAGTTCAGCGTCCCCTGATTACCTTGTAACCAGGGGATGCTGATCTGTCAGTACCATGAGAACTCAGCAGAGTCGGCTTTCATATCATCTCAGGCTCTGCTAATCATTTTCTACTTTTTTTCCCTACTTTTTTACAGTGTTTTTCTATTCTGCTCAAGACCACAGAGGTACCGAGCAGAATAGCCGAGCCGAATGCTGCTCGGCAGCATTTGGCTATTCACTCACTGCTGTTCGGCATCTATGAGAATAGGCCGAAGAGCCTAGGATAGGCATCTATGAGAATAGGCCGAAGATCGGCTGAGTCGAACTCCTTCGGCACTTCGGGTCGGCCGAACATGCTGAGCATGTTTGGCTGACCCAAAGCCACACGAAGCCACCCGATGTACGACTGATTTCAGCGTTCGGCTCACTACACTTTGGGCCGGTTATTCGCTCGGCTGCCGTCCGCAGCTTAGTGAATAAACCCCTAAAGTACATTAAATGTTACTAAGTCAGTTTTCTTAAGCTTTACATTTGGGGGCTCGTCCTTGGGATTTGTAGTCCAAGCAAAACAGAAAGCAAGCTGGCAGTGTGATGCTTTGGGCAAGGTTCAGCTGGGAAACCTTGGGTTCTGCCATTCATGTAGGTGTTACTGTGATACGTTCCACCTACCTAAACATTGTTAGTGAAAAGTACAACCCTTCATGGAAAGGATATTCCCTGATGACAGTGGCCTCTTTCAGCAAGATAATGCACCCTGCCACGCTTAAAATAGATGTCTCCATAAAGAGGACCTGTCACATCAGTCGAACTCCTTCTACACTTTGGGTCGGCCGAACATGCTGAGCATGTTCGGCCGACCCCAAGCCAGCCGCAGCAAGCCGATGTACGGCTGATTTCAGTCGGTGTACGGCTGAAATCAGCTGTACAAGCCTGAAGTGAATAGCCGAACAGCGTTCGGCTCACTTCACTTCGGGTCGGTTATTCACATGGCAGCTTTGTGAATAACCCCCTAAGATAATGGAGAAAATAAGTATCACTTTCTGAATTATTTAAGGAGGCATACCGGTTAACAAATGTGGGGGGACATGTCACTTGCCACTGTCTTGCTTTAGAGATGCAAGTATTGAAAATACATCAATATTAAAAAGTGGCAATTTTATATTTTGTAAGAGTGACCTGGTAAAGATTTTATGTAACAAGAAGATTCTTTCTGACTCTGTTATGAAATTAGATGAAATAAAACACTAGAAGTACAATTTTCCTTTAAAGTTAATAACTTCAAATCACAGTTTTGACGGACCGCCTGGTTCCCCGACTGGGTACCTCCGTCAGAAATCAGCTTCCTCTCCGCTGGAACCTGAATTCCAGTGTCCTCAGCCCAAACCTGCCTAATTATTGGACGGAACCAATATATTAGTACAGAAAGCTAAACTACTCAAACATCAGACAACACCAATGTTGAAGTGGAAACCAAAAACTGCTTTATTGAAGAAAAGCTCACAGAGTTTATACCTCACAGAATCAGATAATAGTTCTGTGTGTGTCATTGACCAATCCCCTCCCACAGACAGCCAGGTGCTGCATTGGAATTCCATTAAGTAAATAAGAGCTTGATCCCATCACTCTAAACAATGCCCCCTCCAGACAGCCTGCTGCCTTTAGAAAAATGATTCAAGTCAAGTCAAATAGTGAAAAGCTCTCTCTCTAGATAAAATATTAAACAGGAAAACACACAGCAACCAAAGTTCTCCTTGGTAATAAATCTCTGCAGCCCTAGGTCCTTAGTCAGTAGGAAGGAGGCTAGTCCCCAGGCTCCTCCAGCAGCCCCAGTGACGGTTCAGTCCGCCACAACAGTAACAGTATTTTATTCTTTCCCTGGATTATCAGAAATCAGAGGTCCAACCTGATTAGTGTGTAATGAGCTGCTGCAAACACATTTTTTAAAAGTACAGTTCACTAGCAAATATGCAAAATGGAAGTATCAGTTTTGAGTGTAGCTGTGTCACATACTTAGTGGAGGCTGAGAGGACCAGAGGGCTTCCCTTTCACTTCCTCTCCAATATCTCCTGATCTTGGTGACAGGATGAAGGAATGGCACAGGCACTTGCATTCAGTTCAGAAGTAGCTGATGACCTGAATGCAGTTTGAATACTGTTCTGGTCTGTCTAGCATGCTAAAGAACCAAATCAGAGAGAAGAAGTGAAGTCAAAGTCCGAGCTGAGGTTGAGATTGGACAGGCAGGAAAAGTACACAGACAGCAGTCAGAAGGCAAGGTCAGGACACAAACCACAGACAGCAATGGGTACAAGTTCAAATGAAGTAAGGAGGAAAGTTGGGTCAAACATAGAGCAGAATGCAGGTCAAGGGATGAGCTCACAGCAAATTCCCCAGGTAATGTTGGGCTTTAAAATTGGTGTCAGGTGCTAACATAATTGCGGAATGTGTATGCTGGCACACGCTTGGAGATGTGCACATGCAAAAAGATGAGTGTGCAGCCATGACCCTAAGTGCTGGACCACAAGCTGCATAATGGGCATGCATACATCCTCAAGCGCAGTCATGAAGCCAACCTTTCTGACAAGCTTGCATTCATTGAGACTTGTTTGATTTGCAGTGTCAATTTGTTGCCATAGGATACATACTAGAATATAAACTAATTCACAGACAATGGGGTAAGTAAAGAAATGGTTGTATATACTGTTAATCCCATTCCTAATTTTCCTATCTACATGGAAAAAGATGGCTTGTTGGTATTCTTTACACTCAGTGCAAGCATGGGGCACTTCAGATAACATCTAGAAAGTTTCTAGTTGATTGAAAGCAACTAATTTTTTTAATTAAATGTGCTGAGGGATTTCACGGGTCAGAGACTGAATAAACAAATATGTTTAGAAATCCTCATATTATTGAAAGAAATCTAGCTCATATTGAAATTGTCTGATGATTACAAGTGTGGAGTATCAAGCCAGCACTGTAGCAAGGTAATTTGTGTATATAGAGATTAGTGTACCATGTCCATCATATTTGAATTGGTGGTATTAGGATTGCTTAAGAAACGCTCGTCATGTTGCTGTTTAAGTATTACATTCTAAATCACTCTTTATAAACAGGTTGCCTTGTTTACTTGCATTGTGTGTGCAGATTTGACATTTCAGCTTCAGTTCGAACTTTCAGGCTATAACTCCCTGTCTTGTTCGATAACTTCCAGTAATTATAAGGAACCTGCTGTTTTAAATTTATGTAGTTGACTACCTTTTTGCTATAATATATAGTCAGGAGCAATCAATGTTTCTTACACTGAAGAGAAGAATTACATCAGTATTTTAGCTTACAACTCTGACAATGCAGGTTTTAAATCCAACAGAGGGAGTTAGTCAGGTTTTAAAACCTTAAAACATGCCTGGGGGATGGGTGAATTGCAGACATACAGCAATAATACACATGTATTAGCAGTTTCATTGCCATTAATGGGTCAAAATATTTTGTTAAACATTTAATGCTGAACCAAACAGATATAAAAGACACAACGGGGCTGATTAAGGAAAATCATGTTCATACTACGCCTATAGCAGAAATAAATTCTCCACCATGCGCGTGCATACTACCATGCACAAACTGACGTGCCGCACAAAAAGTCAATAATAGATGGCGACGTTAAAATTTTCCTTTGTAAATGTCATAGCATTGACCAAATGCTAGGAAATATCAGATCTTTACAAAAGAAAATAAGAAAAGATTGCTGCTTGATGCAAAATGCCAGTGCATGCGGAAAGCATGTCCCACACACAGTAACATGCATCTTCATGTTGTCTGCTTTTTAATTACTTTTATATCCTTAGCAAACTGTACCCTAGTTAGTATTAGTGTATTTTATCATACATCTGATAGCTGTTACATGCTCATTCTTCTGCGCGTACTCTTTCTCTTATATTCTAATTGGCCTATTAATTTCTATATAGTGCATGGTGGCTCATTTTTCTCTATAGGCTATGCTATATTTTTTTCCTCAGCAGCAGGAAACTTGCATTGTGCAATAGAAATGTGTCCAGATCAGATCAGTATCTCTGATATATTGCTACTATCATTGCCTACGTAGGATATACACAGTTATAATTTTATTTGTTCAACCTACGGACTGAGGGAGAAAATATATAATGGATTCCTCCATCCACACTAAACAGCCTGGATGAAGTAATCGCCCACTGTGTGCTTTATATTCTGACAGCGGCATGAGCCACCATCAAAATACCTGAAAAGTGCCTTTAGCTGATTGGTTGCAAGCACGGTTTGGCTAAGGATTTCCCAACATGATCCTTCATTAAAATGTGCAGAAAATGTATATGTGTACAAGCTGCATCAATAACAGTCATAACAATGCTAAACACACACAGCATAACAGCTTATAAGTTAACGGCATGTCCATGATGAAGATTCTTGATCATGATGACATCATCATGCTTGATGATGCGTGATCACTGGATAATGTAATAATGGATGGATTACACTATGTGATGTGGTATTGTTACAACAGTTTGGCTTGTGTATATTATGTTTTTTTAAATAAACAACTTTCTAAAAGCATAAAAGCATAACCCTTTGTGTGCAGATCCAGATTCGAGCAGTCCCCAGCCATGCAGAAGCAGCCACCACCTCCTCCTCCAGATCACTTATTATTTTAGAATTTCCCATATGCTCACAATCCTCCACCTCCTCACAACCTCAATGTTCACACACACACACACACACACACACACATTCCCTTCCAACCCCCTTTCCATCCTGCCCCCACTCATCACCCTTGCCCATTCTGCTCCCAACTCCCTTCTCATCCTGCCACCCTCCCCCATTGGCCTTACCTGGGTTAAACAGGACATCAAAAATGATTTCAAATGTAGAGATTTACCAGGGTAAATACTGCTGTAGCAGAGCATGGTCATTTGTCAAATGTAGGTCTTAAAGGTACTTACTGAATGTAGGGCAACTGACTATTTTTCAAAACCTCTACAACACAGCTGTGATTTTCACAAATACGGTCTAGTCTGGCTAACTGAGCCCAGAAATTACCACCTAGCTTTCAGAAATGTAGTTGCTAATTACCGGGGGTAAGTTAGCTTGCAATACTTGCTGTACATGAAAGAAAGGCTAAAGCAAATCAAGTGATGACTACTTCCCTAATCACTGTGACACATAGTTGATAAATGTGGGTTGGGGCTTTGTCTAAAAGTAATCAAACACATCTTATAATTTCGACAGTTTTCCTGGCTATTTGGCAAACATTACACCAGTCCTTGTCACACCCACACAGCTGCACCAGAGTCTAATCTAATAATCTATTGTTGCTGGGAAATCTCATCTGCAATCTCAGGAGATCTCAGTGAAATGCATTTTCTTCCCTTGAGATGATGTGCATGGTCACATGTCCTAGTCACATGTCTAGTCACATGTGCCAGTAATCCAGGAAGAAATATGAGAGCTAGTAATCTGCCCTTGCCCTTGTCTTGGCCATTGCCGCTGTCAGAAGACTGGGTAAGAAAAGATAAATAAGGTATGCAAAGAATACAAAGCCAGCAATTATCTAGAAGTATCCGTGGATTGTGATTACTGATGATTTCTAAAGGTGTGTTTGTTATTATTTTAAAGATATGGGTAAAGGTCCACTTTAATACATACAGTATTCTTCCATTACAGATTCCCCCATCTATACTGTTTAGCATAAATGTTGGAATCTGTTGATTTAGTAGTAATCAGCCCATGGGCCAAGAAAAAAAAACATGAAACATGTTGGGCTATTTTCAAAATCCCAAACCTATCGACAGGTGGCAGTTAAAACACACTCACCCACAGGATCTCTGCCCACATAATCACAGGAGGGAATTGGACCTCTAAGGGATGCCAGGCGGAAGAAGCACAAAAATATTTTAAAAAAGAGCCATTCCATTAGTTGTCACACTTACAATAAAATGGCAACCCACCTGGTCTGGCTTCATCCTCTAAAGGAGGAGCAGTACACCAGAAGGAAGTTTCTGGCCACCTGGGGGTCATCTCAGGAGAAACCTAGTGTGACTAAAAAATACAAATCATATTGTATATTTGTTGTAGTTTTATAAAAAAAATAAGGATATGAAAATTAGAATTAGTAAGACATGTTATATTGTACAACAGTTGACCTTTTGCAATCTATATACACTAGTAATATTACATTTTTGAGGATTAATGTCTCTAATTCTGGCCAAGATAAGGGCTTGCCTTACTAAAGGAAACAAACATGTTGTGTTTTCATTTGGATGTTAAACCATTTTTTAAGCTTGAGTTTGTGTTTGCCTATAATAGGAACACATAAGAAGGCCCGTGTCTTAAAAAAAATATGCAGACCTATATTAACAAGAATTTCCATGCCTTTCTACATTTATAGACATGTTTTACCAGGCCACAAGTGTTAGCATACAGGATATTATTGTCATGTCATCAGCCAACACCATAAAATCTGATAGGTATGCAATCATTCTGTAACAAAGTCCTGAAAACCGGACAGGGAATTGAAATCTTTTACCCTGTTTCCCAAAAGATCATCACCCTTTCCCACTGTGTATGCCCAGTGATCCAAACATGGGGTCAAGAGATACACTCCCAAATCCGATCTATCAAAATGTATGTGGCCAGATTGAATTAGGATTCACCTTTGTCCTCCAGAGTGGGGCCAGGAACTTCCTTGCCTGGCTCATTTTCCTCCTCAGGTGTAGGGGCTGCCTGGGCAGGAGACACCTGAAAAAATATAAAAAATAAAATACCACTTAGTCATAAGAATTGAACATGGAAAATGCATGCAATTGTTTAATAAATAAGACATGGTGATCTGCAAACTTGCTAAACAAAAAATATGCCATATGTGAAAATACACATTTGAAAAGTTACATCAGAAGATAAGAGAAAGCTACAATATAGTACAATGTTACACTTAGGGGGACATAGATTACTGTTTCCAAAACGCATACACACCTGTCTGCATTTGGCAAACGCAAACATGAATCAGCGTGAGCCTTATATAAAAATAGCTGCAGGCCTGGTAAACAAATTTAAGAGCCAAATCACCACAACACATTATGTTAACCCATTGCACGCCAAATTGCACATGTGCAATTTGAAGAGAAGTCTTTTTTTTCTTTTTCTTAAAATTGGAGACCATTCAGAATGCAATAGTTTTAGTACTGCAATGCAGCCATGGTTTACACATCTATATACTGTAGTGGAGCACTAGTGTAATGGGCCACCCCCTCAAAAATTTTTTTATATTAAATTAAAGTCCTTACATAAACACTTAAGTGCATGGTGAATGATCAGTGAAGAATAATTAGCCAGTTTATAAATATACACCCCTCGGTGTTTATAACAATTACTAAACAATTATGGTAATGGGGTCATGAATTCAGTCATAATCTAATCTTTCTTATAAATTCCATGTAAAGAAAGCACAACCAATTCTCAAGAAAACAGAATATTTCTAAAAACATAGTTACATAGTTACATAGTATTTGAGGTTGAATAAAGACATTAGTCCATCAAACAGGCAAATACATTTTAAAACCCAACATATCCTGAAATGGTGCAGATTTCATGTATGGCTTGTAAATCTTAAAATAACTTTATAATACATTCAATAAAAAGAAATATTATGATGAGTTAAACCAAAGGGCATTTCAACAGCATGCCTAGTTGTGCCTACAATATAATTACACGGTACATATCTTAGCAAGTAAATGAAAGCTTTTTCCTGGGTATTCGTTATAATTTTTTTTACTTTGCTAGAAGCAACATTAAGGCAGGGCCTGTAAAGTGCTTGGATTATAATGCACAATGAATATAAAACAGTCCATTAATTGGCATAATAGGTCCCAGCATGTAATTGCATTGCTAAGGTACTATGGCTAGATGCTGAGTAAAATACTATTTATTCTAGGTAGTTAGTCACTCGTGGGTAGGTTTATTTGTCCACTGACACTGGAATAAATGTATGGCTTATCAGAAAGAATATTTATGAAGTAATTTATGACAAAGATCATTAGCATGTCTCAAATTAAAAAAGGAAACACTGTGTAAAACTTTCTGATTAGTGTCATTGCATGGATTTGTGAAGACGCTTTGTGATCTTGACATTGACAAGTACAGTAAGGTCATCGGCTAAGAATAAACAACTTACTAGCTTTGAGCATTCATAAATAACGATAATGATTCCAGCAGGCATACACTGCTAGAATGAGAATGTCTTGTTGTCAGATAAAGCTCATTTCCCAAACAAATATATTATATGAAATACTTCACTTTACTCAACAAACTTTGACAAATCAAGAAGTCAGTAAAATGTAAATGGGCTGAGTTATAAAGTTCATGACACACATTTTGTTTAACATAAACAAAATGAAAGTGTAAATTTAATTCAAACTAAAAGCTTTATATATTGCAGCTTAACAGATGTGTTAGCTGCATACATTTTATTTTTCAGGCTTATGTTGTCCATTATTTTCACTGGGTGATACTGCCAGACCCACTTCCTGTCCTATGGTGACCATGCTAACTCACTGCACTCTATCTGTGGAGGAGCAGAGTTGTTACTCTTAGCATTAGATGGGGCTGTCATTGCCAAATTCTTGAAAATGATGGTTACCTGTATGCTTTGCTGACTCATTTCTAATATGGATCAAGTATGCAAATCGGGAAAGTCAGAGAAATGTTATTTGCTCCTGTCTAAATAGAGGGTCAGCATGGCACTCAGTTATCAAGCTTTTTAAGATAAGGTGATCAGATCAGAAATGGCAACCTCCATCTTTAAGAACGGAAGATAACTGTAGGTGACAATTTAGCCACAGAAAAATATGTCACATTTCAAAAGTAACTCCAGTTTTCTGCAATATTGACATAACATATATACTATAACAGTGGCAGAACTTTTTCCATAACGACCCAGGTGGTTGCTATGGGGCCCGGGGCACACGGGGGCCCAGCCAAGACCAGAAACAAAGGGGTCCTTCTGATGCCATGCAGGCTGCTTGAGTCCCTCTGGCATTGGAGGCTCCGGGGCTGTCACTGACTCAGCAACGGCTGTGACGAAGAACCCGCCGATGTCCAGATCACTGACAACCTGTCAGTGATCTGTGCAGTGGTGTGCTCTTCCTCACATCCACTGCTGAATCTGCCCCTCCGATGCTTGCAGTGCAAGCCCCACCTCCCTGCAGGTCCTCCCGTACAGTGCGGGCTCTGAAGGAGGTGGGAAGTCATTTGAGTGCCAAGCCTGAGCAGGATGGAGGACAGAGTGGGGAAGCAAGGGCATGGGGGGAACACTGGGGCAGTTGGGGTGGTCTCTCTCTCCCTGAGCCTGGATTGTGAAGTCCAGTGCACTTTAGAGCCCATTGTGTTCCAGAGTCCAAGGTCCAGTGCATTTCAGAGCATTCCAGTGTGTTGCAGAGTCCAGTGCATTGTAGAGTCCAGGTCCATCTTGTTCCAGTGTCCAGTGTGTTGCATACATCAGTGCATAGCAGAGTAAAAGGTCCAGTGCATTCCAGTGTGTTGCAGAGTCCAGTGCATTGTAGCGTCCAGGGTCCAGTGCATAGTAGGGTCCACGGTCCAGTGCATTCCAGTGTGTTGCAGAGTCCACTACATTGTAGAGTCCAGGGCCCAGTGCATTTCAGAGTCCAGTGCATTGTAGAGTCCAGGGTCCAGTGTTTTGCAGAGTTCAGTGCATTGTAGAGTCCAGGGTCTAGTGCAGTGGTGGCGAACCTTGGCACTCCAGCTGTTTTAGAACTACAAGTCCCATGAGGCATATTCCATAGACATAACTCCCAGAGGCAGATGCATGTTGGGATTTGTAGTTTTGGCACAGCTGGAGTGCCAAGGTTCGCAACCACTGGTCTAGTGCGTTCCAGAGTCCAGTGCATTGTAGAGTCTAGGGTCCAGTGTGTTCCAGTGTCCAGTGCATTGCAGAGTCCAGTGCATTGTAGAGTCCAAGGTCCAGTGTGTTCCAGTGTGTTGCACAGTCCAGTGCATTGTAGAGTCCAGAGTCCACTGCGTTGCAGAGTCCAGTCCATTGTAGAGCCCAGTGGCATAACTACCGCCATAGGCTGAGGCACAAATAGGCCCGGCCGGCCCGGATCGCCTCGGTATACCTGATGGCTATACAGACCGGCCACACTAGAGGTAGCCCTCTATTCAGGCATATGAGAAGGCAGCTCAATTGGGGCCTCTCGGGGCCCTTGTGAGGAACAAGCAGTGGCCTGAGAAGAGAGCTGCATCTGCTGTGCCCACAGCTGACAGTGCAACTCTGCAGACACCTTGTGAGAATCCCCAAAGGGAACCTTAGAGCCCCCACTGGCCACCTGAGAGCCAGCGCTGGCCACCTGAGAGACTGCACTGGCCACCTAAGAGCCAGCATTGGCCTTCTGAGAGCTTGCGCATCACTCCTAAGACCCTGGAGACATGTGGCTGCGAACCAAGAGCAACATATAGTATTATTCTGCATTACTGTATAATGTATTGCTAGGATTTGTAATTCTCTATAATTGATGGTATTATTCTGCACTGCTGTTTAATGTATTGCTGGGATTTGTAGTCCTCCATAGTTGGCTGTATTCTGCATTGCTGTATAATTTATTGCTGGGATTTGTAGTCCTCCATAATTGGTGGTATTATTCTGCATTGCTGTATTATGTATTGCTGAGATTGGTAGCCCCTGTGCAGCTTGGAGCCAGTGGCAGAACAACCATGGTGTTCGCAGCTTCAACTTGGCCCTGGGGCTCCACCACTGACTCCAAGATGTAGAGAAACTACAAATCACAACCTGGACAGGAGGAAGAGGGCCCCAGGGACCACTGACATTTCCATAGAAAGACCCACCAAAATCCTCAGCACTAGGCCCATGATGCTCTTAATCTGGCCCTGCCTGTCAGGCAGCAGCAGTGTAGCAAAAAAGTGGCGGAGAGATCTCTTTCGCTTCTGAAGAGAAGGAGAAGGTGATGGGGAAGGGCGGGGGAACCCCTCTACTGTACATAACTTCTATGAAGCGCATTCAATTGTTTCCCCATTTATGTAAAAGTTTAACTTGCGTTATAACCTACAAAAACTTTATAGATATATATATACTATCTATCTATCTATCTATCTATCTATCTATCTATCTATCTATCTATCTAGATAGATATAGACATATATATCTATCTATATATACAGTATCTATACTGACCTTGCTTCCATACTGTGTATGTGTTGCAATTTTTAGCCCTGATGAAGGATGTGCGCATTACCCCAAAAAGAATTTGCTTCTTTGTATTATAACAACCAATATATGGATTGAACTTTGGGCGCTTGTCTTCATTTATTATTTTGTGGTTTTCTGCTCCTTAATTGCATCATGTTAGCAGTTTCACTAACAGTACATTAAATGAAGCATTCACTCAGTGTTACAATGTCATCACCATAATTCATCACAGGCAGGGTATTTACTGTCATTGTACTAAAACATTTTTTTAGAATGCCTCACTTAGTTCATTATAATTGCAAATAGGATCATTGCACAATACTTAAACCTAAGCAAACAGCAACCAATGCCAGGGAGGGTCAATTTCGGGATTTATTAGGTCGTGGAACTGGAAGTCATAGGGGCAAAGTTACGAAATTTAGGTCTAATTTGCTGCATGTTATGTTTATAGTTTAATTCATGTGATTTTCGTTTCCCATGTTTAGAGAGACATTGGGGTTGATTTACTAACCTTTTAAACACACCACGAACGTGTATACACCTCTGTAGTGTGTTCCCTCCCAGCATGATCTATGGGAGGAATCGAAACACCTTTGTAGTGTGTACACACCCAGCAGGTGTGTTGTGCAAAGCCCTGCAATGAATTGCAGGGTAATGTGGTGTAAATTAGCTCTATGTTATGTTGCTTGCGTTGATGAATCCAGGAATGTAAATGCATGAGCTAACCATTTTTGTCTAAACTGTGAAGCAGCATTATATATGCATCATGTGCATGATTTTTCCATATATGGCATTAGTGGAAATATGCTTTTAGAGACTTTTTGGTTGATAAATACGTTTTGCTGTGTGAAAATCACACACACCTGGTGTGTGTGTGTGTTTAGGTTAGTAAATCACCCCCATTGACTGTGTAAATGAGATGCCACAATGGACAGACCTATCCTTTTTCTAATACCAATCACCAGTCCACTTCCTGAAAAACAACATTAGCAATTCATTCATATTATATCATCTAAATACCCTATTTAAAATGAAGGATATGTTTGAGAACTAAGCATGGAGAATTTTACTCATCTTTTCCATTAAAAAAAAACGCATTAGCCCCACACTTTAAAAATCATTACAGATGACATTGCAGGTCAGGAACAGGACTCGGTGGGCAAATCACATGAATAATAGGAAAAATAGGTTTTAAGGAATTTCTTCTCTGTAATCATATAAGGCATTTAATTTTCCCTAAGGTGCTGTTTTCATGGTACATTTTTATAGGAAATTTATATTAGATATTGGTAATTATGTTTTCTCTCTTTAAGTGCAGCAGCAAATCAAGCAGCCATTATATTTGAAAGAAGCACTTTAAAGTGTGCTGTGATAAAACAGATCTAAGCATTATCCAGTCATGTTGTCTGTTGGCTTGGAAACACGTAATTAAAATCGTTGCAATTAATATTTCCAAGACAACTTGCGTGTTTGTTATTCTAATAAGCAGTTTATGGGTTTTTAGGGAATTCTGGGGTACTTGCACTTGTGTCTCTTTTTTAATTAATATTTTATTAATGATGTGTTCACAGAGTAGCTTAGAAATCAAATAATGCATTTCAATATGCAAATAAAACAAAAGGGAAGAGACAAAATAGTAATACAATTCTAGTAATACAGTGTAAAGCATAAACAACACTGATTGATTATTGTTTGTTAAATAGAATTCATAACAAGAACACTATGGAATTTTTAAATGATTATTCTAAAGACTTGGAAAGTCAAATGATTATTTTGGAGCTACCATGCTGTTAATAAATGACAGATTTTATCATTTGCACCAGTACAGTTGTCTTAGGTTTGTGACCAACTGCAATAGAAGTTAGTTATGTTGCACATATGTTTAAAGTGAATTTCCACTTTTTCAGCCAAATTGGGATAACACCTATTTTATATTTGTTTCATGTTTCTCATGCATTTGAAAAATGTCTGTCCCAAGACAGGGTTGAAGATCTAGAAGCATTGTACTGTATGTTAATGAGGGGAAGTTCAGTCTATGCCTAGTCTTTCCTGCCTAGTCTTTCCTGTCACTGAGAAGCTGAGAGAGAAGCTTGCAAAGTCCTGCTACACATAGACATTTGAAAGGTAGGACATATTTTTTTTAATTATATTTAGGTACGCTGTGTAAATAGAAACACATAAACATATAGTGGTGGTTTTCTCAAATATGACTGCAAAAGTGGAAATGCACTTAATTAATTGTTAATGTTTTATATTATATGGAAATATTATTATTATTATTATTATTATATGGAATTATTATGCATATTGCGAGTTATGCCATTGGTTGAACCTACTCACCACAGATTTTTAACAACTGATATTTGTTACGGAATATAATAAGATAATTTTCCTTCTGTTGTCAGTAATAACCTAAAATATCCTTCTCTACATTTCCTATTCTTTTTCATTGCAGATCTAATACCCTGTTCTATTCTATGACTAGAGAAAAGCATATTAAATAGAAACTTTGCTCCATGGTATTCCAATTTAATAAATCAGGTTGGATATCTGCTAATTGGTAAAGCTTTCCTTTTAATCCCGTTCACTACAAGAATTATAGGATCAAGCGCTCACTGCTCCTACTCTCTGACCTACAACAGATTAAATAATCTAGCAGGTATTCCTAGTTAAAATAAATGTCAGCACAGATAATTATGATGTATGATCCCATGATGCTATTTAACATTACATTTATCAAGAACAAAGAAATATTGTTACCGCACCTCAAAGTACCATTGTTGAATAATCTGTTTAAATATCCCTTTACTAGATAAAATTCAGGGCTTATTGTCACACTTACCTGTTCCCATGCCAGGTTTTACCCTCTGTTTCTGTGTCATGTTTTTCCCCCTGTCCAAGAAGGTTGGCTTACAGCTTATTGCAGGTCGCAGGCCTGCAGCCAATCTACACTTGGCTTCTCCATTATAGAGTCAGTTCATCTGTTGCTTGGAGTTTGAGCAACAAGTCAGTATACTAGCTGCCAGACCCCTAGTGTTCCAAGTTACCGTCCTTTATGTTTTCCAAGGCCTCCCTTATAGGGAGGTATCCCTGTGCTTCCCATGCTTCCAAGGATCCTCAGGTTTTCCATGCTTCCCAGTAGTCCCGTGCTGTTTGTGTAGCCCTGTTGTTTCCTCCCAGCGGCTCCCAGTGTAATGCACATTCCCTGCGTGTCTTCTACTGTATCACACCTTGCACACGTATCACATTCCTTGGGTGCAGCCAAAGTACAGAAGGAGTTCAACTCAGCCGATCCAACACCTGGATCGGCTGAGCCGAAGCTCGGGCAGCTCACTCGCTGACGTTCACCACTATTTTCATAGTGGCCGAACGGCAGCAAGTGAATAGCCGAATGCTGCCAAGCGGCATTCGGCTTGGCTATTCTGCTAGGTACCTCTGTGGTACTGAGCAGAATAGCAAATACGTGAAAAGTGTGAAAATAATTTTAAAAAAGGTTGACAAAATATTTTAAAAGTGATCCAAAATAGGAAAAATCTAAATAAAATAAACATATTTTAAATAAAAGAGAAAAAAAAGAAAAACAATTGGGTGGAGCTAGCGGTGAAAGCTAGCTTTGCCAAACTGTTTCCTATTGGCCGGCACCTGTTAGTGTCTTCTAGCAGGACCTGGCTAATGAATAACAACTCGCGGAGCGAGCCATGAGATCATGGCTGGCTCTGCCCAGCTGTCATATGCAGGGAGAATGGCAGGCCGTTCTCCTCACTTCAGGTGTCACTTCGGCTCTGTCGAGCTGAAGCATATGCCTTTGGCTTGGCTGAGCCGCTCTGCCGCCTTTGGCTGCTGTACGGGCTATTATTAAACCCATCTATTTGGGTGTATGCTGAAGAGAACAATGCATTTAATACCTCAGTCTTCTCCCTGTTATTAGTGATTAAACTCTGTGCTCATCCTTTATTTCCTGGTTATATATTGGAAGAATTTTTAAGGGTTCTTCTTACTGTTGTGATATGGTTTTTGTATTCTATTTTGGCTGCCCAGATTGAACATTTACATCTATTATTGCATTTCTTGAAGCTCTGGAATGCCAATGCTGTTTCCTCCATCTCATATTTTTTAAATGCCAGCTTCTTCTCGTTAATATTCTGTTTTACTATTGGGTTCAGCCACGCAGGTTTAGCTCTTGTTCTTTTATTTTTGTTACCCAATGGGATGCTCTTGCTAAAAGCACTTGCAATGTATTTTTTACAAATAATTCGTCCCACTGGGTAGAATACAGTAAATGATTCAGCTTACCTAAGTTTTCCTTTTTCAAATTTAGCGTTCTTGTCATACCGACCTGCTTCTCTTTTCTGTACTCACCTTTAAATGTAATTACCCTATGATCACTATTACCCAATTTTCTGCTATGTCTGCAATTAAATCCATGATATTTTAAATTAATGATTCTAGTGTAGTATTCATCCTGGTTGGGACTTCGACCATCTGCTGAAATAGTCCCACAACCAATTTAGGAAATGGCAAGCTTTGCTTGAGTGAGTGATTCAATTTGGCTAATCAATGTCAGGATAATTGAAGTCACCCATTATAATAATGTTTCCATGATTGGGGGGGTCTATAACACACACCCACAATCAGTTTATGACTAGCCTCAGTCTTATCTAGTTCTAGCCCCAAAGACTCTGCACCATCACAATCCTCCTTTGTGAGGTTGTCTGCACAGTCAGACTGCTTTTCACATACACGCATACTCCACCCCCCTTTGGCCAAACCTGTCCCTCCTAAACATGTACCCTTGTATATTACCTGTTCAGTCATGTGAGCTGTCCAACCAAGTTTCTGTTATGTCCAAACAGTCTAAGGGCCAGTTCACACCATAAACAGTGCGTTCCAGAGGGGTCAGCCTCTGGAATGCACTGTATCACATTTTGGCTGGCTTACTGCGTTCAGGGTTGAGAGGGGGCTTGCAGCATTTTTGCAGATCACACTTGACCGGAACGCAGGCACAAAACGCAGGAAACTGGTCGAAATGTGATACAGTGTGGTCCAGGGGCTGGCCGCTCTGGAATGCACTGTTTGTGGTGTGAACCTGCCCTAAGTCCTCTTTGAGTAGCTCCTTCAATTTGTTTTTAGACTTTCTTCAATTTATTTTTTAAGACTTCTATCATTTGTGTACATACATTTTAGTGTGGTGCCAGTATTATGTGTTTAAATTTTCCTCTTTTCTGAAGCGCATCTGATACCTGTATCTGACTTTGGTAACCCTCTTTCTCCCCATATATTACACCCCTATATGTTAAGTGCCCCTGGTGACTCTTGCTCTCCATTTATTATACCCATTTCTTCCCCCCATATTCTAGTTTAAAAGCTCCTCCAGTCTTCTAACCATTTTCTTCCACAAAATGCTGATGCCTCCCATTTAGATATTTAGATGCAACCTATTTCTTCTATGGAGCCAGTAGCTGACTGAAAAGTCAGCCCAGTTCTCCATGAACCCAAACCCTTCTTTCCTACACCAATTCCATAGCAACTAGTTGAATTCCCCTAACTCTCTTGTTTTCCCACTGTCTCTCTGGTGTGAGTTGTTTTACTTGCCAAAGGATTTGTATTTCTGGCCATCCTGTCATGAGATTTACACAGCTCTGCCACGCAGCACAGCTAGCCTGGTGACCTGACTTTTTCTGCTACAGATTCAAAACAACTCTATCTGTTTTGTCCTTTGCACTCCCTGTTGACCCATACTTTAAAAAAATCCATATAAATAACTTAAATCTAGGTTTCTTTTAGCCAGTCCTGTGACAAGCAGGGTTATGTTCATTCTTTTCGTGTTTGGTAGTTCTATTTGACTGCTAGATAGAGCAACGCTTATAATGACAAGTGAGCACCATTGTCACGGTACCGTGCATCGGTGTCCCTTCACCGCATGCAGGTACCTACACGGGATGACCAAACACGTATGCCCCCACTGGACAAGGCAAATGTGTTATATCCAGTTTATTGTAAACAGCACAACCAAATAAAACACCTAAAAGCAAACATGAATAATTAACGTGACACCAACTAAATATAACCACCAACAGCTACAACATAAAACAGGAGCAAATAGCTTAATACTGGTAACAATAACAGGACTACAAGCAGGTATCAGGACTTAGGTCTATAATCAGGTGACAGGACTTGGGACTCAGGATACACAGGAAATAGGACTGCAAACAGGGTTCAAGGTTCAGGGTTCAGGACTGGTAACAGGACTCACAGGAAACAGGACTGCAAACAGGGTTCAAGGTTCAGGGTTCAGGACTGGTAACAGGACTCACAGGAAACAGGACTGCAAACAGGGTTCAAGGTTCAGGGTTCAGGACTGGTAACAGGACTCACAGGAAACAGGACTGCAAACAGAGTTCAAGGTTCAGAACTGGTAACAGGACTCACAGGAAACAGGACTGCAAACAGGGTTCAGGGTTCATGGTTCAGGACTGGTAACAGGACACACAGGAAACAATACTGAGCCATCGTCCTGACTGCAGGCATGTATGGTTTAAATACCCTCCCAGGAAGCGCCAGGTGATGACTAAGTGCAGGCAGCTGGGAGACACCTGCAGGTGAGCACTGGATCTGCAGGTTCCAGCACCACCCAGTGGAGGTCTGGTACCTAACAGTTCCTGGCTGCCTGGAAATACCTGCAGGTGAGCACAGAAACTGCAGGGCTTAGCTCCAGCGCTACCTGGAGGCGCTCTGGATCCTAACAACCATTCTAGGCAGCATGATAATGGAAGCCCAGGCTGCATGATGACACATTCACAAGAAGTGGGTTGAATGATGTTGGGTATTCAGAGGAGAGGAATTGCAGGTTGGAGCAGAGTGTCTATAGAGGAAAGAACATAAAGAGGGTAAGTATTACAATGGAGGAAGCATTTTCTAATTCCACAGTCATTCATATGATATGTCTGCACTGAATGTGAAAGAAATAGATATAACAAACTAAAAAAACAAAAATACAAATACATTTCACAGGTAATAGGAAAATAGGAAATAATGTATTAACTAAAGCTAGAGTTGGTCTATAACCACTTTACTACCACTCTAAGTTTTAAAGTTTCTGGAGCACCATTTAAACCACTCTGTTTACACAATGCCTGTGATCACACTGTTATTATACAGCACTGGTCATAGGTAAAATGCACAGAGCCAATCAGAGAGCTTTGTGTCTTGTGATTGCTGTGATAGCCTCTCAGGGGAAGGATAATTGCATGAGTAAAGGCATCCTGGGGAAGGTAGGCAACAGGGGATTCAAGGTAAGAGGGGCTTAATAATTTAGTTGGATACTTTTGTAATCCTTTATCTTCCCTGCCTCTCTTCTGTACATCTCATCTCCATCCTGCCACTCTGTGACATGTACATCAACCCCTTCACATCCTTCTCGCTGTGTGTTTGACCTGTACATTAATAATGTGCTGTATCTAGTGCACTATTACCAAGCTCCATGTTTTGAACCACCTCAATACTAGCATGTTTCTTCATTTTTGATACATTTTGGGTGTCTACTTTACAAAAGGGGCCATTTTGGGATTGATTGTATTGTCCGGGCATTTTATTTCATGTTTCATAACAGAAAGTAAGGGAAACATTTGTTTTTAATGTTTGGTTCTTTTTTCCTTTTATATAGTAAACAAAAAACTCAGTGGATATTAAATACCACCAAAAGAAAGCTCTATCTGTCTCAAAAAATGGTATAATGTTAATTTGGGCACAGTGTTGCATGACCATGAACCAGTCAAACTATCACAGCACTGACAAATGAAAAATAGCCTGGTATTAAAGGGGTATATACAGGCTAGTACTTAAAAGGGAACTCCCCTTTAAAAAATTTAAATAAAAAAACCATTGTAGCAGCCACTGTAATTTTCCATAACTGTCAAAAAAATGTCAATGCAGTATGGCAACCTGGAGGCATTCTGTACACAGTTGGTGTACGGAATGCCCCCAGAAATGTAATTTCCTGCTTCTTTGATTGGCTGGCTGATTTTGACACTAAGATACAAAGAACACATTTAGCCATCCTTTGCAATAGGAATTTAATTTTCGGTGAAAATGGTGAGATACTCCCTAAGCATAAATTACTCCTAAAGGAATGCAGACACTGCACCTTTGCTCATTAGAACATAGAAGCTCCACCAACCAATCCCTTCAATTCAGGAATCAGTTTGGAAAGGACATATTGGAGCAAACAGCTATTTATTCAGAACAGAAACAGGTAGCAATCTGCAACAGAGTTTGTTTAATCATTACAATGTACATTAACCACTTGACTTCCGCGGTGTTAAACCCCCTTCCCATCCAGGCCATTTTTCAGTATTCAGCGCTGCGATACTTTGACTGACAATTATTCAGCCATACAATGCTGTACCAAAATGAATTTGATATACCCAGAGGGGATTTATTTTTATCTAAAAAAAGTGCAATATCTCTTTAAATGGTTAAGCAACACAGCTAGGTTACTTCCTTACCCCCTGGCCTGTTATGGAGCAGAAAGTCTACTAAAGTCATATCTCTACAGTCTACGCCAATTAGTACAGTATATTTCTTCACACCATGGCACTTGACTGGCTCAAACTGCTGCCCTACCTCTCTTATGGTGCCCATACACTGCACGATTATCGTACGATAATCGTATGCGATCGGTTTTTCGTACGATAATCGAGCAGTGTGAACGGAGACGTGCGACCGTTTCTACTGTACGGTCGCACGTCTTCTGCCGAACCAGCATGTTCGAAAACCAGCCGGGAATCGTATGATTCTCGGCTGGTTAGAACGGTGCTCGGAAGACAAATGCCGAGCGGGCCGGTGTGCGCACGCGCACACTGCCCGTTCAGCATTGCGGTCATCGGAAGCCCGCCCCTCAGGGGGGCGGGCTTGCGATGATCGAGAGTGCGATCTGCCTGTCCAAGATAGGCAGATCGTACGTTTTTTTAATCCCTGTACAACCATCGCAAGACTAAAGTCTTGCGATGGTTGTAGAGTGTATGGCCACCTTTAGAGTGAGGGCTGTTGAACAGCGGATTACACACTGCTGTCAAGGCACATTCAGTTGTATTTAGAAATACATCATTTTTTTTTAATAAACACATACGTGCATTTATTGTTTTTTTAACCTGCCTGCCTGGAGTTCAGCATTTAAAAAATGCCAATTAAATGTTCCTTACGCATTGTCTTAATTTATTATTAAACTGTGCTACAAAGTCCATAACATTTATAGTGCTGTATTGATTATATAAAAATTACAAAATAAAAAAGTGCTACATGTAAACTTGAACTTTGATAAATTCGTACTGCATGCTTCCTTGTGAGACTGAGTAATCCAAATAAACTCTGGTTCATTGTTTTTTTAGATGTATTTATTTTATAATTGGAAATAAATGCAATGCACAGTACACTGTAAAAAAAAGTCTGTAAAAACATTTGGTATACTGTGCTACATATAAAAAGATATAAAAAGAAAAAAAAACAAATTCACTAGTAGATTGACAAAAAAGCTTGCTTTTGAAACAACTTTTATAAAGTTCTAGATTTAAACTTTGTGACAAAGGTGGCATGACCAAGTGTGTGAAGTTACATAATATTTTACCATGGTAACTATTCATTTTTATTGTGGTTGAACATACAATGAAGTATTATACGTTTCCTTGCACTGGAACAATGGCAAGATGTATTCTATTATTCTGTATATAATGTGTAGTCTAATGATTCATAGGTAAGATTTGGAGATTTGTGTGAAATAACCTAAGGTTAAAATTGGTACAGTTCTGGTACAAGTAAGTAAAATGTTGTAGGAAATATGACTTCCACCAAACCTACAAGCATTATTCATTCTTAATAACCAAATACAGAATTGGCAGTAAATTTTAGGTATTGCTTTATATAAAAAATTGGGTTAACCAGATCACAGCAGTTTGAAAGTGGTCTGTAAAAGGAGCATATAATTTGTTAGTTTTTTACTTAGAATGTATTTAAACCCAAATTTTAGATAGAGTAGGGAAGGGTTAAAACTCCCATCAGATTATTTTGAGTTGCACATGAGTTTGCTCTATATTTCTTGTCCTGCACATGCAACAGGAAATGAAAGAAAATCTTTGCAAAGTGAAAGGGATCCCCATCTTAGACAGTTGTCATAAGAACAGATGTACCAATTAGAGATTTGTTTCCTCACTTCTAATGACAGCTCTAAAATTGCACTTTTCCAATCACTTTTTGTCTCAGTGATAATGATCATCAGGACAAATAGTGGGGTAAATATCCTCAGCTGGGACAAAAACAGGAATTCAAAACTGATGGGTTTTAACCCTTTCCACTTTATCCAAAACAAAAAAAGCCTTTGCATGCATTTTAAGAAAAATTATAGGTGAACCCCAGAAGTAAACTTCTCTTATTATGTCCCTTTTGGTCTGTTAAATATATCATTGAAAATATTTTGTTACATCTGTTTGATAAGTGCAAAAAAATACCTCTTGATACTGCCAGAAATCTTGTGAGCTTCAAGCATCCTGTTCTCTGCCTTTTCTGCATTCTTAGTAGTTAGTATTGTTTACAGTTCTGCCTGAGGACCAGAGAACACCTTTCCCTATATTATAGAGAAGAGGAAAGGGGAAGGTGTTGGTAGTTCTGTGACTATAGTGACAATCCTGTTTCTCCATCGATAGAGGACAGTAAGTGAGTAATGTAACACTAGGACAGCAAGTGTGTTGCTGACAGCATCACCAGTTGCAAATAAAGATAAACAACCCTGAAAAAAGAATTCAGTCACCACATGTAAGGACTTGTAAGCTCCAATATATTACATTGTTGTTGTGTTTAGAAAAGCTTTAATAAAGGCATAAAGAAATGAAGTGCTTCTTAAGTTAGAGTTATTGCAAAAGCAAAGTGTTCTTGCTGCTTCAAAATATTTAGAAGACCCCATGAAAGAGTTGATTAGCAATTGCCTCGGTATGTCCAATCTGAAGACACCTCTCCTCCTATAGAGATACATGTACAGCAAAAAGGAAATTGGGTTTTAATGAGATGCCATAGCCATTGCACAAGTAAAATCATAAATACATTTATTGTTACATAATTTTACATAAAGACAGTAAAAAGGATATTTTCCAGATCATAAAAACATGATTGCCCCCATATTACCTACATACACCGCCAGAAAGTTGATAACCATGATCCGTATATATACAAATCCAGATATTACTTGGGAAATTACACAATCAACTCACATAGAGTGGTATGCTGGCCAGCTTGTGCATCAGGTAGGATCACAATGTGGTTCGCTACATTCGCTTTCTCAGGGGAATGGAGGTAACCGGTCTGACAACAATAACATACAATTACTTTATAACATGATCAATGGAAAACTTTGTAACATTTCATCATTATCATTTTATAAACCAACATTTGTGGCGGCCACCCAATATACATCCAACTACCCAGCACACCAGAAGTCCATTACTTACCAGGGCACATCATGTCCAGGAAGAGGACTGCAATAATTCACAGGAAAAGAGGAATAAAAAGAGATCAAGGCCTCCAATCAAAACTCCCATCCAGCCTGTGTCAGGGAAAACGGAATCAAAGGAGGAGGGGATACCAGCACAACCAGATCATTAATAACTTATTCAACAAGCTTATATTGTTCACTAAGAACATGAGGCCTAAGAAGAATAAACATCCTTTTTCAGACCTGTTAAGTCATACAAAAAAACGCTATAAAGTTAAATATTCATCATTACTCAGATCTCCTCACTATAATAGGCCTCCTAGAGGTTAGCCATCTAATCCCAGTTTATAAACAATATGCCCAAAAATAGTATTCACTAAACCCAGAGATAAGTATGTCTGGGGAGGGATTAGAGATCGGCTCTACACCCAAGCCCTCACACGTGAATACCCACTACACCACCTCCCTTATATGCAAGAGGCATTGTTTATAAAACTATAATGAGAGCAAAGTGTATAAATATACTATATATTATGTGTATGCCAGTGAAGCTGGCAGAATAAAAGGTTATAAGGAAAAATGTTGTATCTTACCCAGTGTGATAAGTGTATATGTATGGGTTAACAAACATTGAATTCAAGATTAGAGTAGCTAAAGCTAGCCAGGGACTGACGACACTATGGGGGTGTGGCCTCATCATGATGGCGGACGGTAGCGTGTAATGAGCTGCCGTGGCTGGGCTCCTTACCTGACGAGCGGCTGCGAGGGAACCGAGGGATGGCATACTAACCCCGGCGTAGAGGATTACAGGTGAAGGGAAAGCCGCAGCACAGACGAAATCCCGGGACCGGCGGAGATAGCGAGAACCGCCAGTCAGTGGGACACATAGAACACTGAGGGCAGAGAGAGATGAACGAGCTTCCCGGGAGGTGCGCATGCGCCAGAGGAGAACGGAGGAGATGAGGAGGAAGAAGACCCAAGGAGGAGTACATGCTAACTCCATGAAGCGATTCCTTACTGCCGGCGGGGACTCATCTGGACGTCTACAGGGAGGACGAACGAGGAGGGGGGAAGCATCGGATGTGGAGAAAGAGACTCACACCTCTGGAGTCCCAGGTGAGGAAGATAAAACTGTCTCCCTGAAGGCGTCATCCTGCTCGGAGCTATATGGAGAGGGTGAGACAGGAGGAAGTGATGTTTCCATGGGGGTATTGAAAGATTTGCCTACCAAAAAGACTGTAGAAATGATGTTTACTAGATTGGAGAACTCAATTAAAAGCGAGCTATCTAAAGTCAGAGAAGATATCTCACACATGCTAATAGGAGTGGAGGACATAGAAGCCCGTCTTGGCCACCACACTACGGCCATTAGGGAGTTGCAGGAGAGTAATCATGCTCTACAAACTAACCTGCGCGCTATGGCGTACCGTATAGAGGATCAAGAAAATTGTGGGTGTAGAAATAATGTCAGAGTCCGAGGGATCCCAGAATCTAAAGCTGGCAATAACACTACAGACTATCTTTAATAAGATACTGGGGAAAGATCCCATAGCAACCCTGGTGTTGGATCGAGTCCATCGGATATCATATATGAGAGCTAACAGCCCCGACATATCACGAGATATCATATGCCGCTTTCACTATTATAAAGAGAAGGAAGAACTGATTAAAAGATTGTGGAACTCTGAACCAATTATATATGAGGGGAACCCTATAAAAATGTTCCCTGATTTGGCACGAGACACTTTGCAAAGGAGAAGAATATTGCACCCTATATTGGAGGCCTTGCGCGCCAATTCTATTCCATACCGCTGGGGGTTCCCATCATGTCTGATAGCCCGCAACGGGAAATCAGGAATTTTAAGGTTCCCTGAAGATATGGACAGATTTTGCTCTATGCTAGAGGTGCAGAAGCCAGATATACCAGATTGGAAGGAGGACATTCCGGTGCTCTCACCCCTGAAGGAGTATGGATGGAATCAGGTGGAGGGAGGGAAAAAAAACATAAGCCTGTATAAATGAGTCTAAATGTAGCTAGAAGGACATGTTTCCCACTCCCTCCGTAATACTTAGTACTGCTGCTAAAAACTATAAGGGATTATAATATCATGGTCGCTCACCCGATTATTGTGTGAATAGATGTGTAGATATATCTTATTTGTCTCTTTTTTATAAGCATATGTGGGTATTCACAGCTGTTTGTTTTTCTCTTGTGTTTCCCCCCCCCCCCTTCTCTTAGGGAGGGGGCCCAGCCCACGGGAGCTTTTAAGATCTAGATAAAGTCCGCAGGTGACTTGCCACTACCCCCAGAGATTAGATGTGCTTTGTGACTACAGCACAAAACTGCGCAAAAGGCGCTATATATGTTTTTTTGTTTAGTATGTTGACTATGTTTAGTTGGTTTTTGTGTGTAAGGGTTTTGAATGTCATGGGAGGAGACTTTATGCCATCCTCCACCCCAACCCCCTTTTCTCCACTTTTATTCCCTGTCCCACTCCCTCCTCCCCTCCCTTTTTTCTTTTTTTCTCTTTTCCTCTTTCCCTTCCCTACGCCCCCAGGCCGGTAGTGATATATTGGAGGGATATGTTTCCTTAGCCTCAATACAATGGCATCTAAAAAATTTGGGACATATAATGTGAAGGGGCTTAACTCTCCAGTGAAGCGACATTCTATACTCAGAGAACTAAGACGGGAATCAGTCCAAGTGGCCTTCCTTCAAGAGACACATCTAATAGTGGACTCTAAGATTGGTTTGGATACGTATAACTTTCCTCAGTGGTTTCATAGTTACTCGAATAGTAAACTTTCTCGGGGAGTGGCTATAGGATTGAGTAGAGGGACACATTTTATGCTCATGGACTTTATCTCTGATAAAGAAGGTAGATTCCTCTTCGTTAAGGGGCTAATTGATACAGGGATAATATCCTATCTGTTACCAGTATTATGGGAAGCCCATAAAACATCCGGGGCAGATTGATCGCCCAGGGGGCTAGAAAAAAGAGGGAACATTTGTGCAGAGTAACGGATCTCCTGAGCCAGATAAATAAGCTAGAAACTCTGCACAAACGCTCTCTACAAGCACAACATTTAGAGGAACTACTTGCTTTGAGGGTGGAACTGCGGAACTTACTGTTTCAGCAGACCAAAGATAATTTTACTTTGGTATCCAGACAATTTTATGAGTGGGGGAACAAATCGAGCAAGCTACTAGCAAGAGCTATACGTCAAAAGAAAGTGTCAGGATTTATCTCCAAAATCAAAACGGTGCAGGACCAGATGGTCCACTCAACGCCAGAGATTGCGGACTCTTTTAGGTCCTATTATCAGTCTTTGTATAATGTGTCAGGGGAGAAAAAGGAAGAACATCTAGCCCTTAGTAAGAGGAAGATACAGCAGTATTTATCCAAGATGGTATTGCCTAAAATTGAAGAGGAGGCAGGTGCGACCCTAGAGGGGGATATCACCTTGGATGAATTAAAAAAGGCACTGGGCTCAATGCCGACAGGTAAGAGCCCAGGCCCTGACGGGTTTACAGTTGCGTATTATAGAACATACCAAAACATACTTCTGCCCCACCTATTAGAATACATCAACTCAGTCACACAAGGGGGACACCTAGCACAGGAAACTATGTTGGCACATATTACAGTGATCCCAAAAATGGGAAAGGACACTAAGAAACCGGCCAGCTATAGACCTATATCTCTTTTGAATAATGACATCAAGCTGTATGCAAAGATATTGGCGTTTAGACTGCAGCAATTTCTCCCATAATTAGTAGATTCGGACCAATCAGGTTTTATCACGGGTAGAGAAACTCGAGACGGGGTCCTGCATACAATCTCTATAATCCACTCTATACGAAGAGGGACGTACAATTCATTGTTGCTCTCCATGGATGCCGAAAAAGCTTTCGACAGAGTGGATTGGGCTAGGGGCTAGGGCAAAGAATGATATCCAGAATCCAGGCACTGTATTATGACCCAACGGCACAGATAAAGATTAAAGGTTCTTTGTCTCAGCCCTTTCAAGTACATAACGGTACTAGACAAGGGTGCCCCCTCTCCCCTATCCTTTTTGCCTTGTTTCTAGAACCATTGTTAATCTCAATTAGGGAAAATCCCAATATACATGGAGTGAAGGTAGGAAATTATGAACATAAGTTAGCAGCATATGCGGACGATATACTTTTTTATATTCAGCAGCCACACATAACAATCCCAAATTTGTTAAAGGAATTGGAGATATTTGGCCAGATCTCCAATTTTAAAATAAACATAAATGAGTCAAAAGATACTGAACATTAACACCCCTGGGGAAGTTGTAGCTCAACTGAGTTCCCTTTTTACCTTCAGTTGGCAAAGACAGAAAATGAAGTTTTTAGGGATTTACCTAACGGCACAACTGGCTGATCTATATCAGGCTAACTATGTGCCTCTACTGAATGGATTGAAAGAGGAGCTCTGTAGATGGAAATCTTTAACAACTTCTTGGTTGGGTAGGATAAATTTGGTAAAAATGAATATCTTGCCTAAATTTTTGTTCCTTTTCCAGACACTTCCGGTTTCGATCCCCAAGAAATACCTGACCTCCCTGCAATCTGGGGTGAACAGGTTTGTTTGGGGTTCTGGTCATGACAGGATCTCACATAGGATACTTGTGCACCCCAAGTTGAAAGGGGGTCTAGGTTTACCAGATTTTATTAAATATTATATGGCTGCGTCGCTAGTGCGTATTATGGAATGGATGTCATCTGAATCGGATAAAAAATGGGCAATATTAGAGGAGCACCTCTGTCAGTCCAAACTGAGAACAGCATTGTGGATCCCGAAGAAATATAGATTTTTTTTGGAAGAAAGCTCACCCCTCACATTAACTACCTTTAAAAGTTGGGACTCAATTTGTCAGCAACATAAATGGTCTAATAACTCGCCTTTGCTACGTATATTGGACCATAAATATTTTGCGCCCGGCAAGGAGGATAGGAGGTTCCTTATATGGTTTGGGGAACAGGATCTCCAATTAAACCACATTATAAAGAACGGTAGGATTATGCCCCTGGAAGAAATGCGGGAGAAATGGGGAACATATAGTTGGGACCTTTGGTGCTATAGGCAACTGGCGCACTTTGTTAATTCCCTTACGTTACCATTAATAATATTAGCAGAGCTAAATCAAATCAAACAGGTGATATCTAGCACTGAGGCACACAGACACATTATATCCAGGTTCTATAAGGCATTGATAGACCTTTGTATGGGGGGGATATGCCTGCTTTGTTGCTCAATGGGAACAAGATCTAGGTAGCCCATTAGCAACGGAGCAGAGAAATAAGATAATTCAGCTATGTCATGTTTCCTCGCTGAGTTCAAAGGTGGAGGAAAGTAACTATAAATTATTAGCAAGATGGTATCTGACACCCTCTAGGCTGGGGAAAATCTATAAAAACTACTCAAAATAATGTTGGAGGAAATGTGGGTTGGAGGGTACACTGGAGCACATATGGTGGTCATGCCCAATTATTAAAGGCTATTGGCTGAAGGTAATCGAATATATACGTATTATTACAGAATCCTGGACATGCCTGTTCCACTGCACAGACTCTTCAGTGAGGAAATATAAGAGATCCCTGATTCCATTTTTGCTAAATGCAGCAAAGGCGAACATCTCCAGATCTTGGAAATGTTTGACAGAACCAGGGATTCTTCCCTGGTTCCAAATAATCACTATAGTGAAATGGAGGAACTCACAGCGATGTTAAAGAAGTCTGACACTTTATACAGAGGAGTCTGGGCTAACTGGAATAAGTTCAAAAACTCTCAGAAGTTTGTGGAAGTGATGTCAGGGAGTTAAGTGGATAGAAACAAATCACCAGGATGGGAGAAGTGGTTCAGAGCTGAGTGAAATAGAAGAAACGTTGGATAACTATGATTGATGTTACCCTTATCTGGTTATATAGAAATTCGGAAATAATCCTAAGAATTACGTGAGCAACCGGTCTTCCCCCCCCCCATAATTAAACCCACCCTCCCCAA
>NW_017307754.1:50839-67746 GCF_000935625.1 Nanorana parkeri
CCCCCTCTTTTTTTTCTCCCCTTCCCCAACACAAATTATATAGAGGATTGCCCTCTTCATATTAGACACTGGAATTGTACACTGGAGATAATTAACATGAAATTTAAAATTTGAGGGGACTGAATCTGGGTTTTTTTTTCTTCCCCTTAGAAAATGTGAGGTCTTCCCTCTATATGTTTGACACTAGGTATGGGATGAGGGATTATAATAATGCTTATGCATACCGTGATATAAAGGTATGGTGGATTTAATGAATGTATCATGCACACATATAGGTGTATGGACTAGTATATGTAGGTACAAGTGTGGATATGGATAGGTTTGCACATGCATATAAATAGACACTTTTTATTTGGAGGAATTTTTATAGGAGTCACTGGAACTGGACCAAGATATTTAACTAGTTATTTAGGTAATTAATGATTTAAATGGATTGGAGTTGGAGGTTCCCCTTTTTTGTTTCTTTTTTTTTTGTCCTTTTTCTTCACAAGGCGTATAGTAAGCTATAGAATTAATAGTATATAAACCCCCTAAGGGGGAACATGGCTTAATAATTTAACAAGGGAGATTTTTCTAGACACTAGATGGACGGATGGATTATAACAATTTTTCACAATGTTTTTTTTTTTCTTACGGTGGATTTAATGAAGATGATGTGAACATACGGAGGAGTATGCACTAAAATGAGTGGGCATATAGAGGGGATACACAGGGGAAGGGGTAGGTTTTGTACACTGCATATATATGGATAATTTATTAGTCAGGAATATTCATAAAATAATTTTTTTTTTATTTTTTTTTATTATTTAGGGGGGTCTAGAATGAGTAGTTGGATGTAGGATATTATGAATGTGAAAATATTTTTTTTATGGATATTAGTATGTTTATATTTGATGACGCAATGTTGATGGATGGTTGTATTTATTTATGTATGTACAGTATTGAAGTCGAAAATAAATAAAGAATGATTAAAAAAAAAATGAGTACATATATTAAATATTAGTGCCCCTAAGGTAACTATTTAGGTTCATACAATAATACAAAATGGAATATTAGAATATCCTGCAGGATATACTTGGAATACCGACTAGATTATTTACATTGCATGAATATGTGAAAACAATTCCTTATATAACAATATATAAAAATACATGTTAAATATAAGATCCCATATTATATAGATATACTGTGACCAATGCTGTGCTAGACCACTGTGACCAATGCTGTGCTAGACCTCCGAGGTAGCGAGCAGAACAGAAAAAAATTTAAACAAATGAAAAAAAGTTTTAAAATGATTTGACCACTTGCTGACAGGGGTGTTAAACCCCCTTCCTGTCCAGGCCATTTTTCAGTAGTCAGCACTGTGGTAGTTTGACTGACATGTATTCAGTTATGCAATGCTGTACTGAAATTATTTTTATACCATTTTTAAGGGACAGATAAAGCTTTATTTTTTTGGTATTTAATCTCCACGGGATGTGTATCAGTTATTAATAACTCTAAAATTATTGTTCTCACTGCGATGTTCAGGGCGATATGTAACATGTGTGGCATATTCATTTTCTCACGTAGGTGCACCCAATGCGTATTTATGTTTATGCACGCGTGGGCCAGGGACTTAAAACTTTTTTGGGTGTTTTTTTATTTGAGACTATCATTTTTTTACACTTAACTTGGTGGCTATCACATGGGGGATACAAATCCCCCTATGTGATAGCCAAAAAACAATGACAGGTCCTCTTTATGGGCATATCAGGGGTCTCTAAGACCCCTAATGTCACCTGGGGACCCCCAACGAAGCTGATGAAGCACAGATCTGCTTCACAAGCATCTTCTCTGGCTAAAGCAGCCAGAGAAATGACAGCTAAAGCCTGAAGTGATGTCATAGACATTGCTTCCACCTTTAGAAAGAGAAGGAGGAGAGATCAGCAGTGTGGGAATGCTGATCTCTCCTCCTTCTCAGTACAGAGAGCTGGTGCTCTTGATCCCGGGCCCGCAGGGGGGACAACGTTGCCTGGGATAACCGGCAGCTGCAGCAGAGGGGGGCCGGCACTGTGTATCCTCAGACAAGCAATAAGCCAGCTATAGAGCTGGCCGAGCATTTGTATGTAACAGTCGGTAATGGTTGTTCACATTCCCAGTGGCATTCTGCAAGAGGATAAAAAAAATCACGTAAATGTACGTCCACCCGCCGGAAAGCATCCGCCGTCCGCCCGTGTTTTGAGGATAGGTGGACAGCAGGGGGTTCAAATAATTTTTTTAAAAAAAGAAAAATTAAAAAAAGTTTGGTAGGAATGTTAGGAGGCACTCCTATCTAAAAGAAAAAATGCATGGGGTTCCTCCCAAAAGTCATTCCAGGCCCTTTAGGTCTAGTAGAAATTTAAGGAGGGACCCTAAGTTAAAAATAAAAAAAGGGTGTGGGGTTACCCCCAAAGTCATACCAGGCCCTTTAGGTCAGATAGGAATTTTAAGGAGGAACCTCATCCCAAAAATGGGGGGGGGTAAAAATGGGGTCCCCCCTAAAATTCCCAACCAGACCCTTGATCTGAGCACAAGCCTGGCTGGGCAGGAGAGGGGGGGAGAGCGAGCACCACCCTCGCCATACCAGCTCAGCGGTTGCCAGCATTACAGAGCTGCAAATAACTGGTCCTGTACAGTGTACGTGGCCAGTCATTTGGGAACTTTGTGGCGGGACGTATCATGTTCGTCTCCTGTCACAAAGGGGTTAAAAAGCACATCCGGGGGAAAAAAGTGGTTAAAAAGGAAATAGTGTTTATTTATAGGTAAAAATTCTTAATTTTACCAATTGAGAAGTTGGAACAAAATATTTAGCATAAATCCGTAAAATGTTCATCTATTTTCATTTTTCCATGGTTACCTAAGTAATAGAAAATTATGTTTTTATCTATTATAGGTATTTCAAATTAATGGTATAATGAAGACGTGTTTAAGATAGGCCAGGGTAATTTACAGCATGCATTAGTGTTCTTAAAGGAGAACTATGAGATGAGTGATTTCCACTCACCTCATAGTTCTAGCCGACCTGTGACAATGAGACTGTCACAGGTCGGCTCAGTAGATCGGGAGGTGAGCGAACACATACCGAGTTCGCTCACCTCTCGATCCTGTCATGGCTCTCTGCCGTGACAGGGGCTGGATTTCCCTCTCCCCGATCCGATATGCCAGCGCTGACTGGCAGAACGGACGGGGAGGGGGCGGATACAGCTGGCTCTGCCTCTAGATAGGCAGAGCCAGCTGTCACTCACGCAGCTGGGTGGATCCCGACGTCCAGGTCGGGATCCGCTCCGGCTGCGGCGTCTCAGTATACCGCGAGCTGTAGCTCATGCTATACTGAGCTTAGGGTAACGGGAGGATGCTAGTTTGTGTCCTCCCGTTACCCTAAGGAGAACTATGTGGAAAAACACTGACCCCATAGTTCTCCTTTAATTGTTGTAACATTAATCTGCATGCAGATGTTAGGGGAAACACTAAAAATAATATATTTTAATGTGTTAAAGTGTGCTTCACTCTGGACAGTACATTTGGTTAGGTTCCATGAGATAATTAGTAAAGACTATGGTGTAAGGGTTCTTCAAAATGCATTGCTAGTAAGTATTTTAGACAATTAATATTTTATAAACCAAATAGAAAACAATACATGAAGCAATTTATTTTCTATAACGTAGGCCAGACATTATCCAAGTTTTACCACCATGGCAAGTTTTTGTGTCATCCTCATAAAAGTCATTGAAAGACAAGAAATTTGGTAAACATTTTCAGACCCACGTTAGATAACTTGAGTTAGACGAAATTAGGGGGAGGAAGGAAAACAGTGTCCAGCTAGAGAGTGGAGTTCCGGGTGGGAGGTGAATGAGAAATAGAGTCTTGTGCGCACTACTGACCCAGGGAGCCCCATCTCTGTAGCACCCATAGAACCATAGAACTAATATTATATTTTGGGGCCCTTTAAAATGTGGGCATTACCTGATAACTAAATAACTGATAAATGGTGAATTTATCTAAACAATGCCCTCTCTCGGTGGAGGATTTGAGGCTTTCCCCTGGACATGGTACTTTATGGTTCTATGGGTGGTACAGAGATAGGAGAAATTATATATGGATAGAGCTGAGAAGCCAATAACTCAATCTACATATAATATACCCCATTTGTCTATTAATATCTTTATGTAAGTAGCCTTTTGATGTAATGTAAAACAATGAACATACTGTATGCGTGTATACATGCCCTTTTTGGCTATGGTATGTCATTCATTTATGCAATGTTACTGCTACTGCCAGTCCTGAAGAAGCAATGTTTTAATACTATAAACATGTCAAGAATCATTATATGATTCATTCCTTTCTATCAACTTGATGTCTGTATAAATGTATATTTTCAATGAATACCAATCTATATGTATATTAGCGTTCTTTAGCAGAAATCACCTGGACGAATTTCGTATAAATCGACCACACGGACTTTCAATTGCGCATGAGCAGTGTTAATCATACGAATTTTGATGTACGGAAATGCCGCCAACCTTGCGAAAATCGTACGATTGACCGAAGTTTTCTAGCATGGTGGAAAAAAACATTGTACGATTATTTGCGGGTGTAGACTCACAATCAACCTTACGAATATCGGACGAAAACGCGACCGCAAACGAAAATTGCCCGATATTCGTAAGGTGTATGGGCACCTTTACAATGCCTAATGAGATTTGTAGTTGCACCACAGCTGGGGTACCTGAGTATGCTTACTCCCGGTGTAGAGTATTAAACAGTATCATACAGTGCTGGTTTCCTTATCCAGCTCACTTGTATTTAAGGACATGAGTAGAATATTGTACAAAAGTTCACCATCACTTGGATTTGTGAAGATGTAGATGTTGATTCTTTTGGGCCATTTTTGAATGTCATACATCGTGAGACTACAAAAAACAAAAAATAAATACATTCAAACACACAGATAATAAATACAAGAATGTTTATTGTACAATCAATTACAAAAAAACTATTTGAGATTCACAAGAATCCTCTTGATATTACAGAAGAAATCTTCAGGCTAGCTGTAATATTAAACAAAAACACAAAGGATCTTTATTACTGTGTGTAATAGTTATACAAATATAACTATTCTTGATGTGTAGGGTGAAAACATGATATTGTTTCTCAACCTACGCACAACATTTTTCATATATGTAATTAGTTCTAAATTAACTCCATCTCCAGCAATATTCTATACTAATGCTCTACTAATTCTATACTGATAATCCATACATGGTTGTTGTCATGTATTTGTAGTAATGCTCAAATGCTTTATAAATTGCTTTTGCATCTATAAAGTAAAATAAATTAGTATCAAAAGGACAGGAAGACATGCACAGCAAACCCTTCCACACTTTATTGTTGATGTCTCTTTCCCCATTCGATAAATCTCACTTCCTGCCTTCGAAACACCCTGTTGATACTTTCCTCTTCACTCTTCTACTCAGGGATTACTGGTCCTACATTGTATGTGATGATGTCAGAAGGGGTGAAAAGAAATGGCTTTAGGGGCATCTCAGAGGAAGCCTGTGGGAGTATGAGATGAGATACGTAAAACCAATATTTATGTTCCCCTAGACAGAAACAACCATTTAACACTTGCAGGACAGGGAGTGCTATATCTCTGTCACTCTGCCCTCTTCGCAAGTTCCTTGTTAGCACATGAGTACTGCATCACAACTGATTGGCTACTTGTTCTGCTTCCCCTTTCTCCAGTCTGGGTTATTCTGCGCAGAAGATTGCTAGACGCCGAAACCAAGTCAAATTCATGTACTTACTAATTATTCTTAAAAATACACCTAGGGGTCATCATAGTTAACAAGACCTGTAACACTAAAGGGTTTTGGCTCTTTTCTAAAGAATAACACTTTCAGTAATCAGGGTAAGACAAGTCTCTGGATGGCCCTAATCCATGGTCTGTTAGGTTTGAAGAAAAACTTTGGACACCATTATTCTAAATCCATGCAGTGGGGCTAAATTGGATGACAATAACAAAGCTGTACTGAACAATGGAGCGGACTGGCTGTTAGACTGGTCCCTTCAGCCTGTCTTTTCCTCCGCACCAGTGATGGAATGTCCCTTGGCATCCTCATGTCTTATACACTATACAGGACATGATGACTCATAGGACCTTAGACTTCCAGAGGGGAGGCCAGCCACCTCTGTGGTTCATTTGAGTATAACTGTTATTTTTGTCCCTAGACAAAAACAAGCACCTAACCCTTGCAGTATGGGGCTAGTCCCACTTCAAGGATTAAGAATATTTGTGCCTAGAGTTTTTCTTTTATCTGCCCAATAAATAGTTTAAAATGATATGTAGAAAGCTCTTTTTATCCAGCACTGTTAAAGCCGAATTAAAATCAAATTCAAATATAGATCGTTTCAGTTACTGTAAATAGTAATTAATACAACTATAACTGATGAAGTGGTTTTGTCTTTTTAAGTAGGGGTTACGGTTTTTACGGCCAAAGGCCCATATCAATTAACTAAATGAATTTTCCAAGCAATGGGCCTCAATTAGGAGTCTTCTATATATTTACTGTACATGTCTACAAAACATTACAAAAACCCAATTGCGTCATTGAACTTACGCAAAGGGACATCTTTCCAGTATTTAAACTCATTTTGTGGTAGTTAATCTCACATCTTCCCTGAGGTTACAATGCATGTGCCTTTTTAGTTATATTTTGGACAATGCTGATTGATTTAGGTTTGTGGTTATGGGCATTCTGAGACCTATTATGAATTATTGATAACTGTAAGTTTTCATCTTGTAATAACTGTAATTTCCAAGAAATAATGACCTGGACCTGGACAAAGAGATTGCATGGCTGTGCTTAATAAGACTGAGTGATCCCAAATGGCAGTTCCAAGCATGACAAAAGGAATTTTACTGTTTTAGATTGATCCTCTTCTCCTCAAGTCATATTTTTACTACATATCCAGGTGTCTGCTACTAACAAATTGCACTGTTATTGACCGTTGGAGACTTGCTGGCAATAATGCTTATTTGTGTTTCTTTTTAAAATTTGCAAGTGGACACTTTTTGTTCAATAAGACCAGGCAGGCATCCTGGAACAAAAAGGGAAATCTGCCTGGATGTCAAAAAGAGAGCCATCACTATTTCATACAATTACAATCATATTTTAGAAGCAATTACAGTATAATGCAGTTACATTTACGTTTTGTTCCATTTAAGTATAATCTATTATTGTTTATTTCACTAGAAAGAACTAGAGTGGACAAGCAATTTAGAAAGTAAAAATGACATGACATAGCATCTTTATGTTGTTAATATGAAGAAATAATTGTAGTTTTATTTTAAAGAGGGATTCTGTCCAAGACTCATTTTGACTCCAGCCTACATGAAAAATATGCATTGTGTCTTTCGTCCTATTAATGTTTCTTTGCTATATAATAACTTCACCCTAAGTTTCAGGTTCAGTTTTCTAAGCCTGCAGCTTTGTCTTTAAATCATGAAGTGGAACTTTCTTTCAAAACTATATCAACAATGTTAATACGATGCATAAAAAATGATAGGTTAACATCTATACCTTTTTGGAGAAAATGCTTTTCCAGGCATGCTTCATTTCTGGCCATGTGTCTGAAGGCCTAGACTGATTGCTGCTGAACTAATCTACTAATCTGAACTTTGAATTCCCCTTCAGCTGCCGAAGTGAACTGAGCCAAACAGTGTTCAGCTATTCACTTCAGCTCAGTGTGGCTGATTTCAGGCGTAGATCGGCTAAAATCAGTTGTACATCAGCTGTCTTTGGCTGCCTTCAGTCGTTATATATGCGGACATTGACTGGCTGATTGACAGTTCCAATCTTTTGTTTCTACATTCCCTAGGCCAGAGTGCCTTGAAGCGGATCCCATGGCCTTTGATTCCCTCTTTTTACGTTTCCCACCTCCGCCCCATGCCGTCTCCTTACTTTATTCTATATTCTCCTCTATATCCAGCCTTGCCAAGGTACACTTCAGCTTGGGAGTGAGAGTTGGGATTATCCATTAGTGCTGAGGAATGGGAGAAATTGTCTGGGATACTGGCACAGGTGACCCCCACACCTCCGCAGGTACCCACACAGGCAGTTTGTTTAATATACACCTTAGACTAATAACAACAACCAACAACAAGGCTCAGGACAGCAAACAACAGATACATGAAACAGGACTTCAAACAGGGTTCAGGACTCACAGGTAACAAGGTTCAAAACAGGATTCAGGACTCACAGGTAACTGGGTTCAAAACAGGATTCAGGACTCACAGGTAACAAGGTTCAAAACAGGATACTGGGTTGAGGACAAACAGGAAACTGGAAACAACACTGAGCCATCGTCCTGACTGCAGGGAGGGTTTAAATACCCTCCCAGGAAGCACCAGTTGATGGCTAAGTGCTGGGAGACACCTGCAGGTGAGCACTGGAACTGCAGGGCTATCTCCAGCGCCACCTGGAGGCGTTCTGGATCCTAACAGAAATCCTTTGTACTCTCATGCTCTCTCTATTGCTAGTAAAGCCCATGAAAAGACTATGGAAATCCTGACCAGTTGTCCCACAGTTCTCCATCGTTTCTATCCTATTACGCCAGATTCCTGCTGGCATTGTCAGACTCGCATATGGTAGAGCTGCCCTCCTATTAAGGAATTTAGGCAAAAGGTTTTGGATGTCTATCGCAGAGTTACAGGTTCTGAGATCTCCAATGACCCCAATATCATATTGCTATCTATGATATCTGGCTCACTGAAATGAGTAAAGAGAGGCCTCTTATGGCACTTTCTTATGGCTGCCAGAGGAGTCATCCCTTGCCTTTGGCGAGCTGTTTTGATACCTACCTCTGTGCGGACTGTGGAAATGGACAGTATTTTGGACCTGGAACACATATTAGGTGATGAACATGATACTGGGGAATGATACATTATTACCTGGTCTGCATGGCTTGATTTTCGGGCTTCGGACACTTTTTCGGGTGTTATTTCCTTCCGATTTCCCCATGCTTCTTCCGCTTGTATGGGGCCTCCTGATGGTAGTGGGACTCTCTAGTTCTTATTGTGTCGCTCTTATTCTTTTCCTTCTTTGTGTCCTTTATTCCCTTCTGCCTTGCCTTCTTTTTGTTTTTCTGTTACATACTCCTTTCTCTATTATTTCCCTTGCTTGTTTGGGACCCTTGCTTTTTTCCCCGGGCCTTTTGTCAGAGCTAGTTTTCCTCTGCCTTGGCTTTTTTTCTTCTCTTTTCTTTGATCCCCTTTTTTACCCATCCCCTGGACTTTTCTTACCTTTGTAGCCTTCTCTTTCTTCTTAATTATGCTCTCTAATCTACTTTGGTCTTCAGATAATTATTTCTCCCCTGGAGCCTTAGCCTCGACTTCCACTTTGTTCTCCTATCAAAGGAGTGGATCTTCACTGTTTTCATGTGGATTTTTTTATATATAGGATGTGTTTGTCTCATGCCACTGGGACAACTTGCTTATTTAGCTAAATTTTTGTTCTTATGGTGCAGTCGACTCTAATTTAAGTTTATGTATCTTAACTGCTCTGTTGGATGGTTTGGTTGTATTGCACTTTTTGTGCATTTTGCACTTATTGAGGATGTGTTATTTGTTGTTTCTTTCTTTATATCCTTGATTTAAATGTTTTTTATAAACTCAGATTGAACCAAAAATTAAAGTGACACTACACTCAGGAGTTACATCTTAAAATTGCATTCAAGTACCCTAACTATTAACAAAAATGTTGCTTATTTGTGTATCACTTAGCTGTAGGTCCTTAAATCATAATTTGTGCTGACCCTGTACTTCCTTTTGGATGGTGACTACTTTTGTTCCTCATGGTCCCTGTGTATGTTGCAAAGTAGCCATGGCTCCAAGCTGATTTGAGGATCTACAGCTGAATGATACACAAATAAGCTACATTTTTGTTAATAGTTGAATGCGATTTTAAGATTTCACTCTTAAGTTTATTGTCACTTTTAAAAAAGGCATGCAATGGTTTAACAATTTAGATGGTGATCTGAAAACATACTAAATAAAAACATTGCCATATGAGAAAGGACACATGTGAACAAAAGTCACATCAGATGAGAGAACGCTATGATATAGAATGGAATGTTACATTCTTAACCACTTGATGACTGACACGGGGTGTTAAACCCCCTTCCTGTCCAGGCCATTTTTCAGTATTCAGCACGCTGTACCAATATGAATTTTATACCATTTTTTGGGGACAGATAGAGCTTTCTTTTGGTGGTATTCAATCACCACTGGGGTGTTTATTTTTTACTATATAAAGAAAAAAGTCCTGAAAATTCTGGGAAAAAAAACTATTTTCCCTACGTTATGTAAAGAAACATTTGTATTTACCAAATGTTTGCGGAAAATATAAAAGATGGGATCACGTCGGGTAAATAGACACCAAATATGTCAAGCATTAAAATTGCATGCACCGGCAAAATCGTAAAAACTACCATACCTAAACTTGTCCATAGACAAAGCATGTAAAAGCTTTTACCGCTTATCAGTTTAGTATTATCAAGGATTAATAGCCCTAGAATTATTGTTCACACTCTGACGTCCGTGGTGATATGTAACATGTGTGGCATAATCTTTGTTTTTGCACGTAGGCGTGCCCGATGCATATTTAGGTTTATATGTGCGTGCATGTAGGGGCGGGGGACTTAAACTTTTTTTGTGTTGTGTTTTTGGGAGGTGGACGTTTTGGGACATTGCACATCACCATCATACAAGCGATCAGACTGCTAGAGTGACCCGAACACTGTATGTCACAGCCGGTACCGGCTGTTAAAATAATTTTTCAAAATTGAGGATGCACACCAGCAGAAAAAAAAATCATATAAATATAGGTCCACCCGCAGGGAAGCATTCCCAATGGGTGGATGGCAAGTGGTTAAGTCACTTTAGAGTGCTATTTAGCTTATGCATACACAGGTGTCTACATTTGATAGAGCTGTCTGCAATCCAACCCACCAATAGCGCACACATTTTCTTGCGTAAATAAGAACATTTACCATAGTAATCAAGTAATGTGCCATTGTTGTGTTTTCTGAGGTCAAAGTTGCGCAAAATAGTATGCACGCATGTGTACTTGTTCCCTTCAAACTGCCGTCTGTCCAAGGCTCTACAAGGTAGTGGTCTTTTACTTGTTCTTTTGCTATCTATGGCTTTTTTCAGAAGTTTGCTGATGCATAGTTATGTTACCTATATATTACATAGTTACATAGTATTTGAGGTTGAATAAAGACACAGGTCCATCAAGTTCAAACTTTGTGTGTCTGTGTGTGATTGTGCATGTGTATGTGTACATGAGTCCCTGTGTGATCTTGCTTTTAAGTGTACCTGTACTCCTGTATGTTAGGTCTCTTATTGATATAATTTGTATAGGTTTTCCATGAGATTTCTTGCATAAAACAGTCTTTTTACATTTCACATGCTACTATCTGGTTGGCGTATTTCTCCACACCAACACTCCATGACACCTAAGTACAGTATGTGAATTTGGGGCATTTCTATTGTTTGCCTCTGTCATATTTAATTATTTGCATCACCGGTTTATAAAAGCGTGATGGCGTGTTTTTTTGGCATGTTTTGACATGGTTTTGCTTGCAGTGGGCACATTCGCATTCATAAATCAGGCCCTAAGTCTGCATACTTGTTCTGGGCCAGTTACTCAGAAAATATTGAATCTATTAGATTCAATATCAGAGTTCTATCAGAACTCTGAGACTACCCAAACACCTTTCCTTATTTACTCTGCACATTACATTTGAAACTGTTTAGCTGCATATAGAGTTTGATTTGAATGGCCTCTTTTCTGCCCAATCTTTTTTCATCTTAGCAGTCCGTGTGAATGCTCATGCTGTCAGTCTGATAGGAAATGTTTCCTTCTCTCTGTTATTTTCATAGGATTGAATTTTGTGCCACATTGACATACTGATAACATTATAGCTATTGTAGGTCATAGTTATAGATGTTGGATTAGCACATTTCTTAACATACAGTGATTCAACAACATACACAATTCATTACTAAAATGTGTGTTCATCTGCATTTCATGCTGACATTAACTTCAAAGAACATTTTGAATTCATATGTATTTTTTTTGTTTTCACAATACGTCTGAAAAATGATAAGGATGACTAAAACACTGTCAAGTCAAACAACCAGATTTCTGTTTACCAAGGTCAATCAATGGGGAAATCTGATATCTAGAGCTTACAATAAATTACATATCAATACTAATCTTTTTACTCCCTTACTGTATAAATCTGCATATGTTCCCTTTGTTCTGTTTTGTAATCTGGAGATTCATTAGGTGATACATTCGTGTTTGTAGTATATTGAAACTGAGTATTTGTATCACCTCACATGGACTGATGTAATAAAATTTTTATTTAGTTTATTTGATTTTAACAAAGATGTCTATCGATAATTAATTTTACATACTTTTAATTTAGTACTTACTGTGAAAAACATTTTAATTATGTGATTATTTTCCAGTGGATCAGCTTGATTTTTATTTGACTAGTAATTAAGTATTGTTTGGTGTATTTGTGTTTTCTTGCACTGTAGTGGTCTGAACTGTAAAACAGCTAATATACAGTATTTATCTAGTGGATTAATATACCTAGTTCAGAGGTTGTACAGTTTAAATACAAACATGCAAATACAATTATAGAAGTGAATATTTTAAACCTTCATAAATATCAAAGCTGGATAAACTGGATTGCAGTCAGTTTTATTTTTGGTTGATTTTTGAAGTCCTCATGTAGCATTGACATTTTTGACCTATCAATCAAACTCAAGAATACGTTCTTTCATTCTCTAAACAGAATAGCAAATAACTATGTAGTGATGTGATTGTTTACTCTGCCTGTTTATTTACTAGAGTGTCTACTGATCTGTGATGCAATGGGGTTGATTTACTAACCTTATAAACACACCACGAACATGTATACACCTCTGTAGTGTGTTCCCTCTTAGCATGATCTATGGGTGGAATCTAAACACCTTTGTAGTGTGTACACACCCAGCAGGTGTGTTGTGCAAAGCCTTGCATGAATTGCAAGGTGATGTTGTGTAAATTAGCTCTATGTTGTGTTGCTTGCGTTGATGAATGCAGGAATGTAAATGCATGAGCTAACCATTTTTGTCTAAACTGTGAAGCAGCATTATATATGCATCATGTGCATGATTTTTCCATATATGGCATTAGTGGAAATATGCTTTTAGAGACTTTTTGGTTGATAAATACATTTTGCTGTGTGAAAATCACACGCACCTGGTGCGTGCATGTGTTTAGGTTAGTAAATCACCCCCAATGTGTTTGTTTTTCCCTTTTGAAATATGGCTGCTGTGCCATCTGCACTTTGTGCACACTTGTGGGTGGGCATTTTAAAACTTCCTATCCCTGCTGGAGCAGCGTACACAGGCAGGAAACTGTAATTTAAACAATTTAAGCAATGGCTGTTCACATACAAGCATTCAGACAGCTACTGTATAGAGCCACCCAATTACTTGTATGTTTTCTGCATGTGTGTGCCCCTTCCTCCACCTCCACCCATCCTAGGAGCGTCAGAGCATGAGCAATAATTCTAAGGAGCTCAGTCACTGATAACACTAAACTGATAAGCAGTGAAAGTATCACTTATGGCCAATTTTGGGTGTGGTATTTTTTTGCAATTTCGCAATTTCCTTACCAACTAACCAGATTATAACTATTACAACCTCAGTACAGGAAATTAGTGAGCAAATTTGGTTTAATAAGAGGTATGTTTATTTTTTCTTTTCTTGTACCAGGCGAGGAGGCTGATGCAAAGATAGAAATATCTCATGTACCTCATAAAGCTGCATAACGCATTTAGAGGATAGAACAAGCTAACCAGATTGCAAAGTGAATCCAGATATCTTTCAAGTCATAAAATGAACCTTAAAATGAATTTTAAAATGTGTTCAGACTATGTACAATAGAGTGTTTATATTTATTTAGGAAATTAATCTTCAATGTTTACATCAGAAGCACTGAAACCTTAGCCTTTTACCTATTACTTACTATAAAAGCTGAATCTTTGCAACCTGCCTGCCCACTGTTGTAAAACATACAGCAGGTGTTTCTAAGCTGCTAAACACCTGCCAAAACCTAACTTTAGAGTTTTTGTTGTGATCTTTTAGAATCTTTGACTGTGAATTACTTTACTGTAGAAGCAACTAAAGAGGTCAGGGAGCTCTTGTTTTAAATCTCTATACTTTTTTTATATCCTCTACACCCCCTGTCCAATAAACAAGAGCTGATATCATGCTTTCTGTTGTCCCTAGTTACAAATCTCTTTTTGGAGGCTATGCTTTAAGCAAAAATCCAAATTGTTTTTGCTGTGTTTACCAAGTACAGATGCACGCATACAGTAAATATGTATACACATTCACAATGTTCAACAGTCTACCTAGGGCAAAAATCAGTTAAATCCCTCCTTAGGACTAGATTCATGGGAAATTACCACCATCAATGTCCTATACTTTCACAGTTAGCCACCACATTCTTTCAATTGCAACCTCAACTCCACTGTTGCTGGGAATTATTTTTTTAATTAATTTATATTTCTATAACACTTCCTCCCTGGTGACTCAAATTGGGGCAGATAGAAAGGGAGGCACACTCAATAGATAATATTACTAGGGCCAATTTTAGATAGGGGTCAATTAGCCTATCAGCATAGGCTAATGAAATCCCAGTGCTGCAAGGCAGAAGTGCTGACCACTAAGACACTGTGATTTACGCTGAATAAAGTAATTAAACAATGTAATTAATGATACATAGACTGGAAATGTTTTAAATTATTAGCCTAGCACAAATCAATTTTTTTATGTAAATAGACCCATCTGTTTACATTGAAGGGATTGGTCTAAGGAAAATGCAGGAAACAGAACTTTAGAAAGAACACATCACATGTTATGTAATGGAATTCTGGCAGTTATGGCATTGACATTAAATAATTTCATTGACATTAAATAATTTCGCAGGTTGCTGCATGTTTACTTTTTTGATGCCTGGTGATATTAGTTTATAAAAAATAAATTCATTTTTCTTAAAAAATTGTTATTGGTTTGATGCTGTTGTATGCTTTTCACATCTGTTAAAGTTCTATGTTCTATTGATTATTATAAATAGCTAACTGGGGTCCTCAAAGGCTCCAGGAATCAAAGACCCCAAGAGTCCTATACAATCTTTTATTTATGTGGCAGAAAATCAATCAAGATTTTCTAGAAGTTACTAGCAAGCATGCTAGAGGGTAACAGATGCTACCAGCAGTCTTTTTACAACAGCAGCAAAACATTAACTTATATACGTGTCGAAATATTGACTATGGAAATGTAATTTCAATAAAATGGGAAACAGATAAATATATTAAATGGTGTGAAACATAAGTTACAGACTACTGGGCCAATAAAAAGAATGATAACATTTTTGCTTCTGGTTAAATATTTTGTGATTGTGCCTGTGGCTTTAGACAACCTTGAATGTGAATTGTATACATCAGTGCCCTGTAAAGGTGCCCATACACTGTGTGATTATCGCACGATAACCGCAGGAAATCCCGCGATCGTACGATAATCGCATGTCAAACAGAGGTTTTAATTGCACAACTTTTGCAAGCTGTTTGCAAAATATGTGGAAGCCACACTGCCTCCTCAGGGCCCCTCTGTGTATTGTTGTCCTAACTCTGGTCTATTATAGCCTCCATCTTGGAGCATACTGTATATAGCAAAAGACGAGGGATACCAAAACCAAGAAGTGAAACAAATGGCAAACAGCTTTAGCTACTGTTGTGATGTGCTGGACTTCTGCTGTGTCCCTGTGCCTTTAAGGAGGTTTGGGCTACCTGTTGGCAAGCCTGCACCCAATTCATCCTTTGCTATACATGCTCCAAGATGGAGGCTCTAAAAGACTAGAGTAAGGACCACACTATACAGAGGGGCCCTGAAGAGGTATTGTGGCTTCCACATATTTTGCAATTGTTGTGCAACTAAAATCTCTGTTTTTACCCCTTATAGTTGTGTCATGTGTAATTTTGTTTTTTTTGCAAGCTGGCTGGCAGGGGCGGACTGGACGGGGGGCAGGGTGGCAATTTCCCCCCTGGCCTCTCTGATCCCACCACGAACGGCCCCTTGACCCCCGCTACCACCTGCACCCGGCCGCCGGCCACATCCGAAGCGGCTCTGTGATCGGTGCGGCCTCTGCTTGTCAAGGAGGTGCTCGGGAGGCCCCAGCAGGGAGCCCTCTACCATGCCGTGTCTACCTGGTACAGCCAGCCCGGATCGCCTCGGTATGCGATCTGGTGCTGGCTGGATCAGGCAGATGCGGCCCTGTAATCAGGCGCTGTAGAGGGCCACCCGGTTGGGCCTTCTGAGGACCCCTATGAGGACCGAGCAGCCGCCGATCGCAGAGCCGCATCGGATGCGGGCCGGCCGGATGGGTGCAGGTGACAAACAGGCGGCAGAGGGAGAGAGCCACTGCAGCTGTGGCCAAAGGCTAAAAGTTGCCAGTCAGTCCCTGCTGGCTGGTGCGTGTGCTTGGAAAGTTTTGCTTTTAATCTGTAACACAGGCTAATGGAATAGAATTTTACCAAATACATTTCACCAATTTTGCTGGTCATTATGCTACCAGGGTTTACAATCTAATATTATTGGTACAGTAAAGCATATATATTCATCTGTGAGGGCCATTTTAGGCAGAAAAAAACTAACCTAAAAGTTTAAAATTTATATGAGTTTGCACTTGTGGATATACAATATTCCTTACTTAAAGTGCTACTAGCCGCTGAGCTTTAGTGTATGTGAACACACAGATATA
>NW_017307754.1:67868-69799 GCF_000935625.1 Nanorana parkeri
TATATATATATATATATAGTGCACTGCACTATTCAATAACTTCAAGATAAAATAAAGTATATAAAAATCAACTTGTGTAAGAAATAGTATAACTCTAAAAGTGATCTCTCACTTAGTGAATATCCCAGTGATAAATGTGAAATGATAAATGCAATACATTCCACAACAAAGTGTGGAATCTCTACAAATCAGTGACAATATTCCATATACATTCCATAAAAACAAGCAAAATAGTGTCCATCTATATAGTAAAAGTAATCAGCAGTGATGGTACGTCTATGAATACAAGCACTCCACAAACAACCACAAGTTCATGCAATTAGTGCTCTTTGTGCACATTATTCTCCCACTACGTGCTCAAGAAAAAAAAACAGATTCTTACGAAACTCTGAAACAGAGGGGGTGATTTACTAACCTAAACACACGCACGCACCAGGTGCGTGTGATTTCTACACAGCAAAACGTATTTATCAACCAAAAAGTCTCTAAAAGCATATTTCCACTAATGCCATATATGGAAAAATCATGCACATGATGCATATATAATGCTGCTTCACAGTTTAGACAAAAATGGTTAGCTCATGCATTTACATTCCTGCATTCATCAACGCAAGCAACACAACATAGAGCTAATTTACACAACATCACCTTGCAATTCATGCAAGGCTTTGCACAACACACCTGCTGGGTGTGTACACACTACAAAGGTGTTTAGATTCCACCCATAGATCATGCTGGGAGGGAACACACTACAGAGGTGTATACATGTTCATGGTGTGTTTATAAGGTTAGTAAATCAACCCCAGAGAGTCAAAAAATGCTGTGTTCCCAATATTCGATCAATCAAAAATGTGCAATCCACTTTAATCAATCTCCCTTCACTTCACCTGTATTCGTCCTCATTCCCCAGGATAATAATTTGGTGATTCATCATAACCATGTAATGAAAGTTTATTTTAGGTTTAGCTCTTAACTACATTGGACACCCCTCTACTCTTGAGCTGTCAGATAATACTCACTCTGTGATTACCTAGAAACACACAGTGGCCTAGAAAGTGGCTGAGGCTTCTAGATCTACCTACATATCAGTGTCCTGTGTATCTTGCTTGGAGATTACTGTGTGAGACATAAGGGGTGAAAGTTAAACCAGCTGCTACTGATGCTGGTTTTCCAGTTTTACATAAATATGCATGCTTGGCTAAAATTATTCAGTGCTTGATATTTCCCATGGAGGTGTAAAGGAGGTCCAAGGTAATGCATTGGGAATGAGTTAGCACTGAAATCCTTTTTTACAATTCAATTTATCACTTAATGAACAGCTAAAGAGTTTGACAGCTGCAGTTAATAAAGACTGACATAAGCTGCATGTGTTTGCAAACAGAAAGAAATGGGGTTATTTATCAGTAACACAAGCTATAGACTGAGAAAAGTCACCAGCTTTCCACAGATAGGGAAATGTGTTTAAATAAGACACATCTGTTGAATCCTGCTTTTGTTTAATTTGAAATAAAACCCAGCTTTCCTAAAAATCAAAGCCTACCTACCGTTATCTACTATATATAATGCTCTGGAGATTCTCCAGACACTCTTTTCCTATGGACTGCTACAGCTCTTTCAAATGAGGGCTAAAAGGCATGTTTGGGGGGGCTTGGCAGTCAGAATAGCAAACCAGCCATGTGTCTCTTTCCCTCACTTCACCTATGAAGCACATGAGAGGGAAGATGTTGTTACTGAAACTTCTGGAAGGATTGTTAGCAGGCAGATTCCAATGCAGCATAACATTTCTAAGCTGCTATTCAGGTTCCAGAAAATGTTACTTGCAGCAGCAGATAAAAAAGCATTGGAAAATGTAAATGGGTACATTGATCACAATTCATATCCCTGTTGTGATTGTAAGTATATTTTTATTCAAAAGAAGGCGCTACACTGTG
>NW_017307754.1:69826-105306 GCF_000935625.1 Nanorana parkeri
CCGCTCAAATCATTTAAATACTCAGGTCATGTATTCTTCTCCCTGTGCCTCCTCATTCTTAATTGATCCTTGTCAACAGCACCTCTGTGATAGAGTGGATTGGTGCTATCTTCTTTTTTTCCAAACATTGCAACATTGGAGTCCATTGAGGGACACAGACATTCTTAGAACACTTAGACTGTTGTGTTTTTCTGCGGCCTACAGGAAAACTGGACACTGGCAAGGAAAAAAGACATTAGTTAGCACAGGATAACCCCACCCACAACCATCATACATCAGTTCTGTAGTAAAGTAGTACCGAGAGCATGAAAGAAACACTGAGGGGAGGGTCCCATGTCCCTCAAAGGACTCCAAGAAAAGGATTTTACGATGAGTACAAAAAAATATTTTCTTTATTGTCCATCGAGGCACACAGGAATTCCTAGAATACTTAGACTGTTGGGACATCAAATATCAGTCCAACAGAGGGTTAGACAACACAGGAAAAAAGCTAACAAGCCCTAGAAAAGACAGCAGAGAACTGGGGACAGGCCCGGATTTCCCACAAGGCCACCGAGGCCCAGCCAACATACAGTTCCGGGCGCGGGGCGGGTAAGTTGACTTGTGGGGAATCCGCTCGTACATTTACCTCTCTACTCTGGTTCCGGCCGCCGAGTCTCTCCTTACTTCCCGTCGATGTGGGGAGCAGAGCGGCAGGTTTAAAAGTAACCCTGCCGCTCTGTGTAACTGTAGACAGTGAGAGGGGAGAGCAGTGCTCTTCCTGTCTCACCTGTCACAGGAGTTCCAGCACAGTGCTGTGCTAGAACTCCTGTATTGGAGGTGACAGGGTCAATAAAGAGAACCTGTCACCTCCAAATGCTATCACACTGGGGCTTGTTAGCTAGCTCCTGTGTGATAGCAATAAATTTAAGTGAAAAAAATAAAAAAAAATAAGAAGAAATAATAATTAAATAAAAATAAATAAAAAGGTGATTCAAAAGTAAAACATAATATGCACCTGGAAAAACATAAAAAAGAAACATAGTAGACCAGGGGTTGCTTTGCAAACTGGGAAAGATTGCATGATACCAAAATGACTGAAAAGCACTCACAGATCAAGTAGACTGCGCCTTTATAGAACAGGGTGAAACCTGATGCTTAACAGAAACAGAAAAGCCAGTGTACTGTTACCGGGTTCATCCAGAATACAAAAGGAATCAGTCCTTCTGAAAAAGCAGAAGCTGAGAGATAAACTATTACTGCCCAAACCACATCCAGACAGAGGGATGAGAAAATAATATTCTGTTTAAGGTGAGAAGCAAAAAATACCTATGCAAGGAGGAAGTATCAACACCACCTTGTCCATGTGCAAAACAAGAAGGGGTACCAGGCAGGATACGATGACCAATGTCAACACTTTGCCTCATAGAGGTGAGGGCTACAAGAAATACCACCCAGCGGTTCAGAATAGAGAGCCGAATCTCTCTTATGGGTTCACATGATGATCTTTAAAGCACAGAGGGAACCAGATTCAGATTCCATAGAGTCACATGGGAAACTAAATGAGAGATTACATATACTAAGGTCCAAATCCAGTAGTGAGAGACCAACAGTCTCTGAAAGAAGATAATCCTGGCAGAAGTTCCTCAAATTGATGAGACCCAAACACTGGTCCAGACAGAGCTGCAGAAAGGAAAGATTTGTTCCATGGAGAAACTTCTAGATTATAAGCACCGAGATTTGCACCAAGTCAAGTATGCCTTCCATGTCTGATTTAAAACTTTAACAAAAGTATCCTTACTAGCATCTTAGGAAATACACAATCATAGATGCTTCTTACTAAAAAAGAAAGTCAAGGCTTTAACAACCATGCTGTTAAAGTCAGCGATTGGGAAGTAGGGTGGCAAATGGTCAATGGGACAGGAAATCCTGGTTATCTAACGCAGCCCACAGATCATCTGCAAAGACTCTTACCAGGACAGCATACCAAATCCACCTGGGCCAGTCCAGATCAATGGGGATCACCAAAATGCAATCTATCTCCATCCTGCAAAATAGATGAGGAAAAAAAATCAGGGGATGTAAAGTATAGATCAGGGTATACTGATCCCATGGAGTCACTGGAGCATCCACTGCTTCTACTAGAGGATGCCGGTACCCAGAGACAAACCTATCCAGTTTGTTATTAAATGTGGATGCCAGAAGGATCACATTTAGTGCCCCCACCTGCAACACAGAACCTGGAACACCTTCTAGCATAGGGACCACTCTCCCAGGTCCAGATGCTGAAGAAATCTTCCTGCCAAATGGCAGAAACTTCAAAATCTGAAAGATTTTAGCAGCCTGGCACAGATGAAATTAAACATTATAGCCCTTTGCCCAAGCAATACTTTATGGTTGGACAAAGTACAATCACAAGCAATAGCTGTCAGTGCTACTAATGTACAGAATAAATCAGATTTCCACAACAAGGATAAAATAAATCCTCAGATGTGGGCTTAATAACCACAGACTTAAATCGGTGTGAACTATTTTTCCTTCAGAGAGAGTATAGGGTCCAGATCTAATAACGGATCCACAGAGGGATCCTACATTTAACCAGAGAAGTCCAACGTGTTAGTTAGATGTAAACGATGATGGGAGAAGAAGACAGTAATGACCCATGGGTCAGAGGCGGGCCCCAGCATGAGGCTGAACCAGACCATATGTAACCCCCCTTGACACAAGAGCCAAAAAGACCAAGTCCTGCAATTTACTTGCTCAAGCAGTCACCCTGCATCTGAACACCAGAGAAGTGAAGGCCAAGCGAACAAGGTAATGAGACAATCTGTAACAGGGCTCCATCCAATGTCTTACCCACTAAAGAACGCATAGTGGCTGTAGAGAAAGCAGGCATCCACTGGTAACTCAGAGTGATGGGGGAGTGCATTTTACATCTGTGTCAGGGCATGTGGAGCTGCAAGGGAACACATTACCCAGGAGAGACTGTAAAACTAAACCCCCCAAATGATATCTGACAGCAGGAGATCGTATATAAAAATGTATGTCTAACAATGGCCACAGGAGACTCTATGAGCTTTTGTGTGCTACTTTTAGCAGGTGGTGCAAAGTAGGGTTCACTACAAGGATGAATGGAAAAGGAGTTGCCTGTCACATGTTCACTGAACCACAAGATAGCAAGAACAGTATCAAGCTGTGCTACTGTTTAGAATACCAGATTGCTCCTCCCAGTGGCCTTTCCAAATAGTAAATATTTCACAGCCCAGCTACTGTATCAGTGACATGGCATAGAGTTTATAACAAGCATACATTAGGTGTATTGTGTTTGTGAGCTGAATCTATGTGCTATGTTCCTTAATCAAGGAAGGAAAGTGTGTGCACCCCAGGCACCTAGATAAGCATCATTAATGCTCAGCAGCTGTATTACTTTTACCAGCTCCACTGCTTTTTACTGAGTGAAAAAACTATGCCATCAGTACTCAGGGAGAAGGAGGAGGAGGAAAATAAATAGTAAGAGTTTTTTCAGTAAACCTGAGTAGAAATATAGTGGAAAGCACCCCATGTGGCCAAGTTGTGAAGTGCATAAAGCATAACAAGCCCAGGTCACCATAGCAACACTCAGAGGCCCTGTAACAAACAGGCTTTTGTGACTGGAGGAACCATTTCTCTTGTAGGGGGCAGTGTAGCCTGACAGTCTAAGAACTCCAAGAATTCCTGTGCCCCTCAATGGATGATAAAGAAAAAACAATAATTAATAACAAATTATAACTCGAGGTTCAGTACCTCGTGCTTCATTTCTCATATACAGAAATGAACACTTAGCATATACAATATGATATCACAAAGGAATCAATAAACAGATCACCATAGGGTAGTTAATTCTGCATACAGAATAAAATCATGTGAAACCTGGTTCCGAAAGGAAAAGCGTGTTGGCAGATGCTACCTAACATCCCCATATTTTATCAAATAGTTCTGGTTTGTTTCTTAATTTGTAGGTCATATCATGCAAGGGTAAGTTTGAGTTTTTCTATGCCTCTATGGAGGGGGGGGCAAGGTTCCTTTCCACCACAAGAAAATCAGCTTTTTGAGATGCATAAAAGTAGAGGATACACAATAGTGTATTTGGAGAGTTATCGGTCCCCATAATACCCAACAGACAATTTTTAGGGTTTTTGGGAACTCCTAGTGCTGTAGAGAGAAAGTAGTTCAAATTGATTCACCAAAGGCAAATAGGCTGTTCATTTTGCAAGGGAATTTGTACTTTGCTGGGGAAGTTTTCCTTAGCTTGGGAAATGTGGTGAAATTTCACTTTGCAAAGAATACCAAATCATGAGCAAGGAAATTAAAAAAAAACAGTACTCTAGCTTGAACATGACTGGATGATGGAAGTCAGCAGAGCTTCACCTCATTCACTAAATAAAGGGGAAGCTTCCCCTGCAAAGTACTAATTCTGTTGCAAAGTGAACAGCCTTTTTTCTTTTCGTAAATCATCCCTATTGGCTCTAGAAGTCCTGAACTTGACATAAGTCCATAAGCAATGGAAAAAATCAGTGTCCTCTCTGCACCCATGAACAAATGCTGGGGACGGACATATGCCTACGTAACAGGAGTGTAAAAAGTTTGGTAACACATTTTTAATTGAATCACTTTGTCCTTTGTGTTTATATTCAAATTCACACAGATTTTCTATGTTTACATTGCCCAAAAAGCCTTCCACCCCCAGGCCACATAGCATATGTGGGCTGCTTTGGCTACTGTTATGTCACTGTACAGTATATATGTGGAATCTGGAAATATCTAGCATAGATAGGAGAGAAAGATAAATAATCAAAACAAAAAAAAAACCCATATGAGTATGCACATGTTAAAACAGGACAAATCATCTTTCGGTTGTTATTTATTTGAATTTAGCTTTAAACAGCGTGTAGTGCTCATTGGAATACATGGGTTCTTCTGTCTCACTTTTTCTTGATGAACCACTCAGGATGGATCATCAGCACACCTTGTGGGAGGTTTATAAAAGAGCTTAATAGGGCAGGTTAGGCCCTGTAGAATGACTTAATTAAATTAAATAGTAAATGGAGGAACAGAAAATAACAATCCTTTTAAATGAAAGTACAATAAGACAGATATACAGCACAGCAATAAAAACTGTACCTATAATCGTATTACTCTCTCAGCTAAACTGACATCTCCTGAGGCTCAGTCCAAAGTTAACTAGTGCACTGCTAAACTGTGACACTAACTGAGTTTGCATGGTGCACAGGCCTGTGTGACAAGTCAAAGTGCTTTTAGGATAATGACAAGTCACTGGTTAACAGTTGCGCGCCACTTCCAGGAAGAGAGATCTCCAGAGTTAACTCCTCGTAGGCCACCAGAAGGGATGTCTCCCTCTCTAGCCAGCGCTCCATAAGCCTCCAGTCAGCGCAGTGGGGTCTCAGATGAAAACTTTACTCAGGTGGTCACAAGCATCCACCGTGATACATGCGGGTATCTCTCTCTGTGATGGAAGGTGTCATTGCCATTGGTAACCACTGCTGTCCTGATGGCAGTGTCAGTGTCCTGAGGAGGGTAAAGGACTGCAGACTGATCCCCACACATCCTTCCAACAGGCCCAAATGTCTACCCTCATTGTCCCCATGCTCAGAGATCCCTGCTGACAGAAACAAAAAACTTAATTCCTCCTCTTCACTGGGCATCCTGGGAGCTGTAGTCCAGTTCAGGATATATTTACATTGTCTCTCTCTATAGTGAGACTGCAACTCCCAGAAACACTTTAGCACAGCTGAGGGCTGAACCAATTCAGTCTCTGCAATAGTGTGCACTCTTAAAGGAACAACGGCTATACCTCCTCTACAAGTGTTATACAGCCTGCATTTGAAAAAGCAAAAACAAAATATAGAATTCGCACATTGGTACAGTGATGATTGAGGAGAGCAAAAAAGAATATAAACTTTATATATATGTATATAAAAAAAAAATATATATATATATATATTTTACATACTCCATGGTGAGAGATTTCTTGATGTGTTAGGTTGCATTTGCTTACTACTTTAAGCACCCTGATGGATTTGTATTCATTTCCATATAATGCCGAATAGTGATTCCAAGATTGTTATGCTTGTAAATATGATTGCTCAACAGGCAATAGAGTTGTAACCATATTTATTTAAAACCATTTTCTTATCTTCCTTCTGCAAACAGAAACATTCTATACAGCATTAATAGACATTTCACTGCAGTACCAATAAAGCAGCTTCTACTAAATTAGAGGCACTGCACTTAATGCATAAAAAATACTAATGATCAAAATGTGCACACACATTTTTTTACAGGTGTGATTCTTTTTATATAAAATTGTTAATTGTGCATGTAAACCAATACAGTTAAATAACCCACTGTTGTTGTCTCTCAGTATTACATGAAAGGGTTATCAATACAGAATTCATTACATATTCAGGTTTGCTAATAGTGTGTTAAATAGTCACATTGGGAAAGGTAGAGGTAGATGGCACCCAAGGCCCAGAGATTTAGTCAAAGAGTTGGCAACAACCTCGTGTTATGTACGTAATCCTATACAGAAGAGGGTTTGATCAATCAGTGAGGAGAGTCGGGAGCAGAAGAAGTTATCTTCAAACTCCATCCAATCATCCTCTGACAATTGGGGTATATGCAATTGCCATTTTTGTTTGGCTTTATGACATTTAGAGGTATTCAGAGGGTAGAATCATATGTGGAGATAGGCTCTCCTATATACGGTAGAATGGAGATAAGCTCTCCTATATAGAGTGTATTGGGCAGGGACAATTGTTTTCCATGTGCCATGTTCATACTATATGGGGTTGATTTACTAACCTTATAAACACGCCACGAACAAGTATACACCTCTGTAGTGTGTTCCCTCCCAGCATGATCTATTGGTGGAATCTAGACACCTTTGTAGTATGTACACACCCAGCAGGTGTGTTGTGCAAAGCCCTCCATGAATTCCAAGGTGATGTTGTGTAAATTAGCTCTACATTGTGTTGCTTGCGTTGATGAATGCAGGAATGTAAATGCATGAGCTAACCATTTTTGTCTAAACTGTGAAGCAGCATTATATATGCATAATATGCATGATTTTTCCATATATGGCATTAGTGGAAATATGCTTTTAGAGACTTTTTGGTTGATAAATACGCTTTGCTGTGTAAAAATCACACGCAGCTAGTGCGTGCGTGTGTTTAGGTTAGTAAATCACCCCCTATATGTGCAGTAGACTGCAGCTCAGTGGACATGGTGTGAACAATAAATATAGTGTGCTTTTTTCTGGAGTAAATAGATAGATGCTCCCTGTTTAGACATGCAATCACAACAATCACAGCACAACTTTCTATCCTTTTCCAATTACATCTCAGAGCCTTAAAGGAAGTTGGGACTGAAAGACTTCCCTCTTTGTGGAACAATAATTGCAATCCTAAAAATGGAGCAGGTAGCTATATAATGCCCAGCAGCTGTAAATGACTATGGGGTCTATTCACTATGCTGCCGAGGGCAGCCGAGTGAATGACCGATCAGAAGTGAAGTGAGCCGAACACTGTTCGGCTATTCACTTCAGGCTGGTACGGCTGATTTCACAACTGCGGGGATTGAGATCTAAATAGGTCACCAGCCCAACATATCTTATTTGTATTGCGCCCCAGTCCAGGTCTCCCACAGGGGCTGATATATGAACAGTGTTCTAACAAGAAAATGTATTTTTGGCCATAGCAGCCAATCAGAACTCTTGTTTTGATTTTTAGACCGGGACTGCAGATGAGCAACAAATGTTTTCTATAGCACACTTCATGCATTAGCTCCAAAATGAGTTGGCATTCTAAGTGTATCAATCACTCTGTGTGCTGAACTTCTCATGCCTATAAAATCTCCCTGCATGTTGGTAACCAAAAAGTATCAACATAGTCACAGTAATAATCAATAAAATTATTAAATATGGTATAGATATAGTGGCAAGAAAAAGTATGTGAACCCATTGGAATTAACTGGTGTTCTGCAGTAATTTGCCTTAAAATGTGATCTGACCCTTATCTAAAGGTGCCCATACACTGCATGATTCTCGTACGAGAATCGCGGGAAATCCCGCGATCGTACGAGAATCGTGCAGTGTGAATGAAGACGTGCGACCGTTTCTACTGTACGGTCGCACGTCTTTTGTCTAAGGAGCATGCTAGAAAACCAGCCGAAAATCTTACAATTTTGGCTGGTTTGAAAGATGCTCGGGAGACAAATGCCGAACGGGCCGGTGTGCGCACGCGCACACTGCCCGTTCAGCATTGCTGTCATCGCAAGCCCGCCCCCTCAGGTGGGCGGGCTTGCGATGATCGCAAGTACGATCTGCCTGTCCAAGATGGGCAGATCGTACGTTTTTTTTAATTACTTTACAACCATCGCAAGACTAAGGTCTTGCGATGGTTGTAAAGTGTATGGCCACCTTTAGTCACAACAATAGACAAACACAATGTGATTAAGCTGATAACACATACACAATTCTAAATGATCATGTCTTTATTGAACACACCTAGAGTCCAATTAATGAAATGAGTTTGGAGTTGTGATTTAGAGATGGTTTGATTGATAATAGACACTCAATCATTTTAACTGTGAACCATGCCTTGCAAAAACGAGCTCTCTGAAGACATACAATCAAGAGTAGTTAATCTGCATAAGGCTGAAAATGGATACAAATCAATCACAAAGTGTTTAGGCATCCATCAGCTGGCAGTTAGACAAAATGTCTATAAATGGAGACAGTTTTGTACTGTGGCCACTCTTCCTTGTAGTGAGCGTCCAGCCAAGATGACTCTCAAGACACAATGCAGAATCCTCAATGCGCTAAAGAAGAATCCATGAGTAACAGCTAAAGGCTTGAAGACATCACTGGAACTGGCAAACATCCCTGTTCATGAGTCTACCATAGGTAAGTCTTTTTAACAGGCTGGGTGTCCATGGCAGAACACCACAGAGGTGAGCCGCTACTCTCCCAATAAAACATTGCTGCTCGCACTTCCTCATACATCTCAAATGTTTCCATTCATTTTCGAAAACCTGCCGTCCTAAACATTTCACTTCCACCTTCATTAGCTAAACATTTATCCACACTTTTTCCCTTCCATTGGGAACCTATCAGCATCCCCTACCTAGGAATTAACCTACCGGCAAACCTTTCTAATTTACTAAAATTAAATTATATTCTCTTACTGAATCGAAATTCCTCAGATTTACACAATTGGGATCACTCCACTTTTTCATGGTTTGGCAGAATCGCTATTATAAGAATGAATATTCTATTCTACCCCGTATACTATACTACCAATCAAATTTCCCTCATCATTCCTTAAAAAACTCTTGAGAATCTTTTATAATTTTATTTGGCTTGGAACTAGACCTCGTTTGAAATATGCCCGATTAACTGCACCTAAATCAAGTAGGGGATTGGGACTTCCTAACATATGCCTCTATAACTCAGCCTGCCTTCTTGCATGCTTACTTAATTGGTTTTGTAACCAACCACACAAGGATTGGATCTCTCTGGAGAGTTCTCTTGTTCAACAACACCTTACTTCCCTTTTGTGAACATCTAACAAAATACTTTCTAAGCTTAAACATCTTTCTCCTCCCACATATGAAGCTGTCGGTGAATTTCAAAGGATTTCCAAACTTCGCAATCCCACTAAACCCTTTAGCCCTCTTACTCCCATCTGTGACAAGTCCGATTTTTTACATAGCCTTACCCCTTCATTCTTACCTATAGGCCACTTTTCCCCTCCTTTTCCCCTACATTAGCGATAAGAGACTTTTTTTTCCAATGGCATGGTTATCCTTAAATCTAACCTTCTATCTCTTGGCCCAATTCTTTGGCACTCCAACCTTCAAATTAGCTATTTCCCCATGTCTCATCCTCAGAGAGACTTTTTCTCTCACCCTCTAACCCCTTTGAATCTCTTTTCACATCCTTTCCAACATCCCATTTAATATCTACCTGCTACTCTTTTCTCAGACTTACAATGGGAATGGATATGTCTCCTAACCCATAAGTGTTCTGTTGGTTCCAAAACACAGGAATCATCCTACAAATGATTCTCTAGATGGTATCTTACCCCCGATAAACTTCACAGAATCTTCCCTGATTACCCCGACTAATCTTGGCATTGTACATATTCCCGTGGCTCCATCTTGCACATTTGGTGGACTTGCCCTTTAATTGCCCTTTTTGGTCTCGAGTATATTTTTGAATTAATAAACTTTTTCCTTCTCCCCCTTTTTTCCAAGCTCACTCTTCTTTACTACTCCATACTAAAGACTCTATCTCTTCATATGTGAATTCTCTACAAATACATCTAATGAATACAGCTAAAACGCTGATCCCTTTATATTGGAAATCCACATTTCCTCCTACCATTACTCAGTGGAAAAACAGACTCATTATGATTATGAAGATGGAAGAGCCAGAGCTATCGTTTTAGACAAAACCGACAAATTCAATCAAATATGGTCTCCCTGGGTCCTTAACAGTAACCTCATCTCTTGGAATTATTTCTTTTCCCTGGTTAACTCAAAATACTCTAACACTTGATTTACCTCCCCCAGTCCTTCCCCCCACACCCTTTCTTTTTTGGTTTTCATTGTCCTCTCCTGCATACCTCCTCTCCTACCATTAATCATCAGTTTATCTTTGCCTTCTTTACTCCTACTACAATTATATGTCTATATTAACTGATTTCTTTCTCTTTATAAAGAACTTTCCTGCCTTGTTCATCATACACTTTTTTCATATAATTGCTTTCTATACAACATTGAACTTTTTACCTCCAGCCCAGGCCCTTTAATATGCACTTACTATTCTGATCTTCCTTGTTACTACTTCCCGTAAGTGTCTTCCCCATTTGTCTCCCCTTTTTTGTTTACTGGGCTATATCCTAACTGTAATAAAATGCAGTAATGTTCTTCTGGTTATCTTCTACATTCTTGCTCTCTTACTATTGTAATGTTTTATGTTTATCGATGTAAATAACTTGTACTGTTATACTCTCTTATAAATATATATATATATAATGTAAAAAATGCTGCGCTCTGGAATTTTGCCTTAGAGCACCTTGCCAAACCAGAATGCTACTGAGAAAATGTTCTGTGCACTGATGAAATTAAAGTTGAATTGTTCAGGAAGAATACTCAGCACTATGTATGTAGCAAAAGGTGCACTGCTTACATACTTCAAAACATCAACCCAACAGTGAAGTATGCTGGAAGGAATGATTTGGGCTTGCTTCGCTGCCTCAGGGCCTGGATTACTTGCCATCGAGTGGAAAATGAATTCCCAAGTTTACCAAAATATCCTGCAGGATAATATCAAGGTGGCTGTCCGTCAGTTGAAGCTTAGTAAAAGTTGGGTGATGCAGCAGGACAATTACCCTAAGCATTGAAGTAAATTCACCACAGACTGGCTTTAGAAACATAAAATGTGCCTTTTGGAGTGGCCCAGTCAGAGCCCAGACCTTAACCCCATAGAGATGCGGTGGGATGACTTCAAGAGAGCCATTTACATCAGACATCCTACAAATGTGTCTGAGCTGACACCAGTTTGCAAAAGAATTCCAAATAAGCTATCCTCCAAGGGATCAGGCAAGATCTCAATCCTGTGCCTCTTCCCCCTATATAGTAATATCATCAATATGTACAGATTTTGGGGACTATATGAGGCATACAACTTCATATTTCTTTTAAAAAGATAATTTTTCATTGATTAAAACCAGCACATAAATATCCAAAATTCCAAATCATAAAACAAATGTTCATTGATAATTCCCTTCTACACTTGCTTCTAGAGTACTACAGCCCATTCAGTGCATTCAACTTATGCAATTTCAATAACATATACTTATTATGTCCATAAGTGTTCACTATATATTGTATCCAAGGACTTGTAGTTCCCGTTGTCCCCAACGCATTTCACACTACAGCCTTATCAGGGGAGTTTTTATTTAAGCAACCTTCAATAGAAAATAATAGGTTAAACACGCATTATAGCATATATTTATGTTCTTACACCAAATCTCTCTTTTTTATATTATTCTTTTCTCTTCAAGATTTTTTTTTTTACACAACTCACCCGCTACCAGGCAGAGTCCCAGCAAATTTATGGAAAGCCATCGACAGAGGCTTTCACATATCATGGGGTATTTTTGTCTCTCCCGGACCATAGGAAGAGGTATTACAGAAGACCAGCTCTCTTATACAGCCCACACCATATTATTCCTATTGATCCAAGCATATAAATTCATTTCAAAATCTCCCATATGTGAGCCATAGCTTCAAGATCTTCAATATCAATAATCTCAAAACCAGAGATTGTACCTTTGTATCAGACACGCCCCCTCGCGTGCGGAGCTCGGCGTGCGCGAACGGGAAATTGCCGTTTTTTAAAAACAGGCAGCGATGCCTGATACCATACAAGCGATCCGCCGGCTTTAGAGCCGGCGGATCGCGTGTATGGGGTGCCGATCGGTGACCTAAAAAATGGTATAAAATTCATTTCAGTACGGGACGGAATAAATGTCAGTCAAAGTACTGCAGCGCTGAACACTGAAAAATGGCCTGGCCAGGAAGGGGGTCTAAACACCTGGTCTTGAAGTGGTTAATAAAGGAGGTCTGTAACCACTATCTTTATTAAGAAATCCAAGTAACATAAGAGAACTGTAAGAGGTAAACTAAATGCTTTTGAAAGTATTGATATTGAAGATCTTGAAGCTATGGCTCACCTATGGGAGATTTTTTAAAGAGGAATGTTCAAAAATTCCTCCTGAACATTGTGCAGGTCTGACCCAGAGCTACCAAAAGCACTTGTTTTAAGTCATTGCTGCCAAAAGAGGTTCCACCATCTATTAAGAGCTCACTTATTTTTTCCTCCAGCACTGTGAATGTTGAATAGTGTCTCTTCAATAAAGAGAAACTAGAGACATTAGAATTGTTTGTGTGTTATCAGCTTAGGGCTAGTTCACACCAGCCCCAGTCCGTTCCGGGCCAATTGGCGCTGAAACGCACTGGATCGCATTGCGGCTGGCTCACTTTGTTTTGGGGTGGGAGGGGGTGTGGCGGTGCATTGAAGTCAATGGCACTGCAGCCAGGCCCCCCGGCCACAGTGCGATCGCCCACACTAGAATGTGTGGCACATCAGTGCCTGCGTTCCGTTGCGGTCAGAAAAAATGCTGCTTACACTATTTTTCTGACCGCACCAGACCGAAACACAGGCATTGATGTGCCAAATGTTCTGGTGCGGGCGATCGCACTGTGGCCGGAGGGCGTGGCTGTGGTGCCATTGACTTCAATGTGCCACCACAGCCCCTACCGCCCCAAAAGAAAGGGAGTTGGCCAAAATGTGATCCAGTGCGTTCTGGCACCAATCGGGCAGTAACAAACTGCAGCTGGTGTGAACTAGCCCTTAAGCACAGTGAGGGGAATTTATCAAAACTGGAGCAGACAAAATCTGGAGCAGATGTGCACGCCAAACAATCAGTATCTCTCTTTCATTTTGAAAGCTTAACTGAACACACTGGAGAGAGAAGCTGGTTGTTTGCCATGGGCAACTGCTCCAGATTCTGTTTGCTCCAGTTTTGATAAATTCTCCCATGTTGTTTGTTTACTGATGTGACTGAGACGAGGATCAGATCAAATGTTATGGCAAATTACTGCAGAAAAACAGTTAATTCCAATGGGTTCACATACTTTTTCTTGCTACTGTAGTGCACACTGTACTACTTTAGTTACTACTAGATGTTTCAATTAATTCACTTTATATATTTGTAATAAGGCTAAGAAGAAAAATGCTGTAACTTTTATCCATACATCAGAATTTATCAAGGAACAATATTTTCTGATATGCTGGATAAGTCAAAGTTACCTCTTTCTCACCATTGTCATATTTAAAACAAAACTGCAACTCAAAACAGCACATTATCAAGATTATATACAACTTTTAAAGTGCCATAAATATGGATTAAGGTGATATTTCACAAGTAGAATATTCACCCAGCTCAGTTATGCTGCACTTAGCTGATTAATGTGTTAGAGAATGGCACTTGCAAGCTATTGAGCACTGAATCTTTATCAGCAAGCTCACATTTTTCCTAAGTACACCAACAGACAAGCTGATATTTGTGATATTGAAAATTGTGAAGTACATTTCCTTGTACTTCATAAAACACTAACTGGAATAGATTCAGAGAGTAATCAATAGAAATTATCTATATATACCCACTCCACATTTGGATGTAAAGATGTAGCATCCAGTATTAATCTAAACCATTACATCGACTATTAGCCAATAAACTGCAATAGCACAGAAACATTTTCCTCAGAATATATTTGTAGGTATAATTAAAATGATTGATAATAACAGAGGGCTAGCTTTAAAGACTCAGCTAAAACTTTAAAAGTCTAGGCACATCAGACTCCTTAATAACTCAAGACGTCAACATCAGTTATCTAGGAAATAATAAGCCATCAGAAGTCTGAAAGAAGAGCAATAAGCATTACACTGAAATTTGTTTGAAGCATGCTTTCATTATTACCATACTCGGTTTAAAGCTATTTAAGTTATTGATTATAAGGTAAATGTATGCATGTGTTAAGCTGGAAGAAACAAGTTGAAATAGTTCACTAAGCACCCATTGCTGGGCACATACAGTTTATCTATGCTACTTCTCATTATGCTGAACAGTTTAACTGACTATTCTGAAGTTTCCGATTTGTCAATTGCTGGGATACCAGACTACATTTTTGTTTTGGGAGAAAAACAATAGAAACATACTAATAGGGCTGCAACAACTAATCGATTAAATTGATTATGATCGATAATGAGAATAGTTGGCAATGATTCTCATTAGAGAGAAAGTCTTTTTAATACAACCAATTGATTAATCGAAAAAATAATTGGGCAACTAATTGATTATGAAAATAATCGTTAGCTGCAGCCCTAGATACTAAGGGGGTTATTCACAAAGCTGCCGAAGGCATGTTCGGCTGATTTCAGCCGTACACCAACTGAACTCAGACGTACATCGGCTTGCTGCGGCTGGGTTCGGCCAACCCGAAGTGCAGAAGGAGTTCGACTCCTGCCGAACAGCAGTGAGTGAATAGCCGAATGCCGCCAAGCGACATTCGCCTCGGCTTTTCTGCTCGGTACCTCTGTGGTACCGAGCAGAATAGAAAAACAGTTGAAAAAAGTAGAAAAAAAAATAGAAAATGATTGGGCGGAGCTAGCAGTGACAGCTCACTCCACCCAATTGTTTTCTATGGGCCGGGACCTGCTGTCATTACAATGAGAGCTTGTCGGAGCCGGCGGTGTGCCAGCTCTGGTGAGTTCTCATGGTACTGACAAATCAGCGTCCCCTGGTTACCAAGTAACCAGGGGAACGCTGAACTGTCAGTACCATGAGAGCTCAGCAGAGTCGGCTTTCATATCCCATCCGGCCCTGCTAAGCTCTCATTGTAATGCAGGGGGGGGAGAGCACCACCCTGAAATGCTGGCAGATAGCAGAGGAAGCAATAGCTTCTTTGCTATCTGCAAGTTTTTTTTTTTTTTTTTAGTAATCTGACAGCTGCTGCAATCAGAATAAAAAAAATCAGCATAGGAATGCATAGCTAGATTCCTATTGGCTTTTTCAATTTGCAATATCCAATAGCAAGCTGGCTATTGCCCCCCCCCCCACACTATTTTTCTGACCGCACCAGACCGAAACACAGGCATTGATGTGCCAAATGTTCTGGTGCGGGCGATCGCACTGTGGCCGGAGGGCGTGGCTGTGGTGCCATTGACTTCAATGTGCCACCACAGCCCCTACCGCCCCAAAAGAAAGGGAGTTGGCCAAAATGTGATCCAGTGCGTTCTGGCACCAATCGGGCAGTAACAAACTGCAGCTGGTGTGAACTAGCCCTTAAGCACAGTGAGGGGAATTTATCAAAACTGGAGCAGACAAAATCTGGAGCAGATGTGCACGCCAAACAATCAGTATCTCTCTTTCATTTTGAAAGCTTAACTGAACACACTGGAGAGAGAAGCTGGTTGTTTGCCATGGGCAACTGCTCCAGATTCTGTTTGCTCCAGTTTTGATAAATTCTCCCATGTTGTTTGTTTACTGATGTGACTGAGACGAGGATCAGATCAAATGTTATGGCAAATTACTGCAGAAAAACAGTTAATTCCAATGGGTTCACATACTTTTTCTTGCTACTGTAGTGCACACTGTACTACTTTAGTTACTACTAGATGTTTCAATTAATTCACTTTATATATTTGTAATAAGGCTAAGAAGAAAAATGCTGTAACTTTTATCCATACATCAGAATTTATCAAGGAACAATATTTTCTGATATGCTGGATAAGTCAAAGTTACCTCTTTCTCACCATTGTCATATTTAAAACAAAACTGCAACTCAAAACAGCACATTATCAAGATTATATACAACTTTTAAAGTGCCATAAATATGGATTAAGGTGATATTTCACAAGTAGAATATTCACCCAGCTCAGTTATGCTGCACTTAGCTGATTAATGTGTTAGAGAATGGCACTTGCAAGCTATTGAGCACTGAATCTTTATCAGCAAGCTCACATTTTTCCTAAGTACACCAACAGACAAGCTGATATTTGTGATATTGAAAATTGTGAAGTACATTTCCTTGTACTTCATAAAACACTAACTGGAATAGATTCAGAGAGTAATCAATAGAAATTATCTATATATACCCACTCCACATTTGGATGTAAAGATGTAGCATCCAGTATTAATCTAAACCATTACATCGACTATTAGCCAATAAACTGCAATAGCACAGAAACATTTTCCTCAGAATATATTTGTAGGTATAATTAAAATGATTGATAATAACAGAGGGCTAGCTTTAAAGACTCAGCTAAAACTTTAAAAGTCTAGGCACATCAGACTCCTTAATAACTCAAGACGTCAACATCAGTTATCTAGGAAATAATAAGCCATCAGAAGTCTGAAAGAAGAGCAATAAGCATTACACTGAAATTTGTTTGAAGCATGCTTTCATTATTACCATACTCGGTTTAAAGCTATTTAAGTTATTGATTATAAGGTAAATGTATGCATGTGTTAAGCTGGAAGAAACAAGTTGAAATAGTTCACTAAGCACCCATTGCTGGGCACATACAGTTTATCTATGCTACTTCTCATTATGCTGAACAGTTTAACTGACTATTCTGAAGTTTCCGATTTGTCAATTGCTGGGATACCAGACTACATTTTTGTTTTGGGAGAAAAACAATAGAAACATACTAATAGGGCTGCAACAACTAATCGATTAAATTGATTATGATCGATAATGAGAATAGTTGGCAATGATTCTCATTAGAGAGAAAGTCTTTTTAATACAACCAATTGATTAATCGAAAAAATAATTGGGCAACTAATTGATTATGAAAATAATCGTTAGCTGCAGCCCTAGATACTAAGGGGGTTATTCACAAAGCTGCCGAAGGCATGTTCGGCTGATTTCAGCCGTACACCAACTGAACTCAGACGTACATCGGCTTGCTGCGGCTGGGTTCGGCCAACCCGAAGTGCAGAAGGAGTTCGACTCCTGCCGAACAGCAGTGAGTGAATAGCCGAATGCCGCCAAGCGACATTCGCCTCGGCTTTTCTGCTCGGTACCTCTGTGGTACCGAGCAGAATAGAAAAACAGTTGAAAAAAGTAGAAAAAAAAATAGAAAATGATTGGGCGGAGCTAGCAGTGACAGCTCACTCCACCCAATTGTTTTCTATGGGCCGGGACCTGCTGTCATTACAATGAGAGCTTGTCGGAGCCGGCGGTGTGCCAGCTCTGGTGAGTTCTCATGGTACTGACAAATCAGCGTCCCCTGGTTACCAAGTAACCAGGGGAACGCTGAACTGTCAGTACCATGAGAGCTCAGCAGAGTCGGCTTTCATATCCCATCCGGCCCTGCTAAGCTCTCATTGTAATGCAGGGGGGGGAGAGCACCACCCTGAAATGCTGGCAGATAGCAGAGGAAGCAATAGCTTCTTTGCTATCTGCAAGTTTTTTTTTTTTTTTTTAGTAATCTGACAGCTGCTGCAATCAGAATAAAAAAAATCAGCATAGGAATGCATAGCTAGATTCCTATTGGCTTTTTCAATTTGCAATATCCAATAGCAAGCTGGCTATTGCCCCCCCCCCCCCTCTGCTTCTGTCAATCACTAGAAGAGGACCTGATGGACCTGATGATTGACAGCAGCAGTGGCCAGCTGCTCTGATGTCAGAAGAAAAAAAACAGCAACAGAGCAGGGAAAGGTTTACTCTGCTCGATCGAGCTGACTAAACCTTCCCGGGCGCCAGTATAGTAATGACAGATTAGCGTCCCTGGTAACCAGGGACGCTGATCTGTCTGTGCAAGTGTCCGGAGCCAGCGGCTGGCTCCGCTCCAGCTGTCAGTAGAGCCGAGGCATATGCCTTTGGCTCGACTGAGCCGCTCAGCCAACTTCAGGAGCTGTACGGGCTATAGCAATTAGCCCGTACAGCAGCCCCTTGGTTCTACTGAACCGAAGGGATCCTGGGGCCGAAGCTAGCCGAAGGATCAGCCGAAGCTACGGCTAGATTCTTCAGCAGCTTTGTGAATAACCCCCTAAGAAACATATTTATAAAGCATATTTATTGATAATTACCAAATATTTACTGCAGGTGATTATTACTGGTGCACATATTTTAATTATAGGGTCTAATATACCACCTGTGAATGTTTTGTGAATATCTCATTAACTACTTTATAAATATGCCCCAATGTATAAAATGTAGCCCTGATATGAACATCCAGTGTCAAGTGCTTCTTTTATTCTCCATTTCTCTGTGTGCACTGCTGCTGTTTGGTCTTGGTGTTGAATTTTTCCTTCTTGAAGGTAACAGATGTAACAACAAATTCTGACAAGGGGCAGTTCCATTTGCAGTGTAATGTTGCTTTGGGTGGAGTTCACTGACTGCATCCCTTCTGTTGCCTTTTTTAACTGAAATGTTAATATGTGATGCAGTGCAAACTGCAGTAACCTAGCAGCCAATTATATTTCACTTAGATTAGAGCAGTCCATTTGGAGCAATTAGATTAATGAAGGCTGTTTGCCATATTTCAACAAGCCATTTTTATGTACGGTAACAGTTTCTTTAACTCTTGAGCTACTGTTCGGTTTATATTGCAGGGCAGTTTACATGGTCCGTTAAAGCTAAAAAAAGAAATCTTGCTTTAGATCTATTGCTCAAATATAAGGCTATATGTCTCTTATATTTTATGATCTATTGATTTGTGTTGTAGGTTTGTAAATGCTTTTTTTCATGTTTCATCTTGGTGCATATTTTCATACATTTAATTTCCTACGCTCCTGACAGCTTATTGCTTCACTATAGCTCAAGCCCACTTTCCTTATTTCCAAACAGTATTTCTTGTGTTAGTGTTTCACTATGTATTTCACTGAGGAAAAAGTACTCTTTATTTAGTCAGCAAGCTAAGGAATGCAACATTACAGATCAGGCATTAGAACTGAGAGAACTTCCCATATGCCAAAAAAGTGTCAAATACTCACATACCTTATTCAGGATTTAAATAACTAAAGCTTGGAAATCTGCTTGATTTGCTCTATGGAACAGAGATGGTGATATCTTAAAAATGTAATAGGAGAGGTAAAGTGAATATGTAATGAAGAATATATCTGGGGAATGTTTTATGTGTATATTGAAATCTTTATGTGGTTTATTGTCTTGTTTTTGGAAGGTTAGAGACTCCTACAATGAGGGCAAAGCAAACAGTGGGCAAAAACATCGTTGGTTCTTGCAATGGGATATGAACTAGGGATGGAATTCAACTAGATCAACAATCAGAGTCCGTAGGTTAGTCAAAGACAAGATCACAGATAGGTATATGTTTATACTCTGAAAAGACAAGGCTAGAAGGGTAAGGGACCTTTTGCATAGACAGTAACATTGTTTTGTATATGCATTACTATATGTATTTATCAGTATTTTAATCCTGTGGGTTTTTTGTTTAAGTGCAATACAAAATGAGGAGCAAACATTCAGACAATTCCATGGTGCATGCGCTAAAATGTAAAAAACAATCATAATACAAAAAACAATGTGCTAAGCTGCAGTACACTGATGTAATTCAGCCAGATAGTAATGCATGGGATTTCTTTTTAGAAATTAGTAATATGCATGTGTTTTCCTGCAGGAAGATGGACAAGTGTGAAGGGCCCTATATGGTGCAATGTTGTAAGTCTGTGATAATCAAAACAGATGATTTAATTTTTGATTGATCTGGCACCAGACTAACAAGAAGAGACCCTTAACCTCCCTGGCGGTATGATTATGTCAGGAATTTTGTACCAAAAGCGGTACATAAAAATTTCACCCCGAGCCTGACTCGGGATTACCGCCAGGTAGGTTAAAGCAAACCTGTGCCGATAAAACTATGTAGTCTGGCAGCAATGCTGATCAAGGGATTTTAATAAATTTTGACACACTAACCCAGATCAGAGGTTCTGACATCACTCTGACTTGATTTGCTACTTGATTTTTTTTCAGAGGCTCAATGTATTGAAACAGCCAGTTTACTTCAAAACTCCATAAGAAAGGCATGTAAGAAAGTAGAGTAATGGCTTGTGTACTTAGGCGTTAATTCACATCAGAACTGCTTTTCTTCCAATACAAGTCAACGGGTTGCTATTGTAAATCAGCGAGAAGTATTCTGTTTACTTTTGCCTTTACCATTGACTCCAATGGCATGATCTTTAAAAACATCACAAGCCCAGGAGTTGATTGTTTCAGTTCCTGGGTGCTGGAGGTTGGCTGTCACAGACAGCCGGTGATTCCAGCCTGCATTCCTGCCCCACATTTTGGGGTGTGTGATTATTAATTTATTAAATGATAAATCAGTGCATGGCTGGTTTGTAATATATTTATAATATGCTATCACCACAATACATTCTTTAAAAAATACACAAAAAGCCTCCCCCACAGTTGTGAGGGCATGTAATAAAGAAAAAAATGTTTGGCACAAACGGTGTACGGTTCCCTTTAGCATTCTGATCAGACACTTACCTCTCTTATGCAGTCTCGGTGGCTAGGGTATGAAGGGCAGTGAGCATCCTAACACCTTTCCTATACCAGACCAGTCCATACAATGTCCCCTATTGTACTGTAATCCAACATCAATGATGTCCTCCAATCATGTAATGCATGTCAGTCATGACAAACCATAACAAATAGACCAAGTCGCTTAAAAATATTTGGGGCTTTTAAGGTGCCACATATATAGACTTTCCACAATATAAAAACAGTACATATTTATGAAATATCTCTTTAAAACCAAGTCACAATTAAGAACTGCAAACCAATGGTACATCACAAATGGTTTGATGTGCTCTATTACAGCATTTTTTTACCCTTATTTACAAACTGTCACACCAGTGATGCAATTATATAAGAGCTCAATCGTATATGAGTATGTAGTCCAAAAAGGTTTAGTTCTCGATGTGTTTTGCATGCATCCTAATCAGGAAGAGGAAGTTCTATAATTGCGCAAATACATGAAAAGAAAAAATATAAAACATATCAGGGATGCACCAATACAATTTCTTTCCAGACCAAGTATGAGTACCAATAGTTTTGCTGAAGTACTCGCCAATACAAACTACCAATACTTTTTTTAGTGTCATTTTTTCTAATACAATACAGGCTAATGATTGTAGGAAAGTGTTGAAGTGTCAGGGCTCGGTTCCAGATGCAAACGATACACCCCTGGTAGTTCTGCCACTGACTCCAAGCTGTAGAGGGACTGCAAAGCTCAGCAATACATTATACAGCAATGCAGAATACCACCAGCTATAGAGTAATTCGCAAGGTCTGTCATTTTAGGTGTGCTGGCCATTTGTCCTTTAATACTAAAAGCCCGACATAATCTCTTATACTTCCCTGCCATTTACCAAATGAAGTAAAAAGTTTTGAATGGAGTTGGACTGTAACAGTTTGTGCAAACAGGTTCTTTACCTAGAAAAGTAACACTGGAAGGGAAAACGTGTTCCTGAATTCTGAAAAGTTATTGCTAGTTTTGGTCTGTCTAACTTAAAAGACCTGATCATGTTTTGGAATACTTTTTTTGGCTTGCACCACTTTGTAAAAGCAGTCTTACAGAAAATGCCAGGAAGTTCTATTGTTTTTATTTTTTCTATATTCTTTTGTCATTACAATCTATACACCATATGTCTATTGACTTAAATCTGATTCAAAATTAGAAATTTGCATGAGTTGTAAGAATAGACAACAAAGGTAAAGTTGTGCTCAAGTTAGAAATGCCTCTGGTCATAACGTGGTTAAAAATGCACTCAGTAGTTCTACACAAAATGTAATCTAGTCAAAACTCAGAAGAAATGCTTGGGTAAATACAAAACAGCATATAATAGCAGTGATAGGTGTCAACATTGCCACATATGCCAGTGTATTTAGCTGCTAATCACTAATAGCCTTCTGCTCATCCATGTAAGGAATAGTTACCATGGTAGCACAATACATGCTCTAAAAATGTATAATATGAACAAGACCACTTGATCTTTAAGATGCAGTAACTGATCATTTCTGCTTCGACAAATAGTTAACTGTATATAAAAGTCATGCATATTTATATATGGCTGGATCATGCAGTTCCACAGTAGCAGCATCTTATCTTGGGATCTCTCCAAGGGTTGAAATTACCAAAAGGCTAATAGACCAAAGAAATTATGTTTATTGGTGTATACACGGGAATCCTTAGAAGAAACAGTTTATGTGTTGACTAAATATAATGTTACATATAATAAATTACAGTAGACATAAATGATCAAATACTATCATAAAGGTTGAAGTATTTCAGAAAATGTTTTTCTCTCTAATCAGTTTGACCTTATGATCTAAAGCCTTACTGAGCAACATTTAGTTTGCTAAAGCACAGTGTATTATAAAGAATTGCCAAGTTGCAATGTGTTCTTGTAACCTCCATTGGGGTGCTTGAGACACGCTGAAAATGCAGGTGCAAAATTTTTAAACAGTTGTCACCCCATAACACAGCACCTGATAATAACCGGCAATAAACACCTGAAGAAGGACCTTCATGGCAGGATCACCTGATACTTTTCTAAGAAAAGCTGCATATATATAAATATTGAAACAAACTTTTTAAATCATATAAGAATTGTAATGCTTATAAAACATTTCACAATTGGGTTTAGATCCACTTTAATGTTCAATGACTTGTTGTGTTATACATCATAACATCTTGAGTGTTGTGCTTGAGTTTTACACCATGTTTGTAAACCTGAGTTTGGAGTCAAACAACTAAAGGCAGATAGGTTCTTCACTTTGCAAGGGAATATACACATTTTATGGGAAATTTCCTTTTAGCATGGTGAATGCGGCACAATTTCACTTTTTAAAGGATACCTAATCATATGCAAGAAAAGTATTTTTGTTTGCACCTGATTGGATGATGGAAGTCAGCAACTTGCAAGTTCCCTTTTTGCTTTAACTGAATCAACCCCTTTGTGTCCAGACCCACACAGGAACTGTGCATAAGTGCTGCGAACTTCAGCTCTGTTCTCCAGATCCTCACTCATTTTCACAGCCAAACTCAGTGACTTGCACTGTAGGTTTTATATCAAACTTCTGCTGGTGTTCATGAGGACATGTAATAATTGAAATGTATGGATACATGCATTCAAATTTGTTTAACCACTTGCTGACTGTGTTGTTTAAACCCCTTCCTGTTCATGCCATTTTTTAGTACTGCAGTACTTTGACATTTATTCAGTCATGCAACGCTGTACTGAAATTCATTTTAAACCATTTTGGGGGGACAGATAAAGCTTTCTTTTGGTGGTATTTAATCACCACCTGGGGTTTTTATTTTTTACTATATAATAAAAAAATTCTGAAAATTTAGAACAAAATCTGTTTTCACTACATTATGTTCCATACAGAATTTACATAGTATCTGAGGTTGAATAAAGACACAGGTCCATCAAGTTCAACCTTTGTGTGTCTGTGTGTGTTTGTATGTGCATGTGTGTATATGAGTCCCTGTGTGGTCTTAGTTTTTAAGAGTACCTGTACCCCTGTATGTTACAGTCTCTCAGGATGGTATCAAATTGGTTTTTGAATTAGTCAATACTGTATACTGATACAACTGCTTGTGGCAGAGAGTTCCAAAATTTAACAACTCTGACTGAAAAAAAGCCCCTAAGCCCCTTGTGGTCAAATCTTTTCTCCACTAATTTTAGGTGGTGGCCTCTAGTCCTTGTTAGGGAGTTTACACTAAAAGGTTTATTGCTGATGTTGCCATCACCACCAAACATTGTGTACTTTAAAATCATGTCCCCCTTTATCTTCTCACTTCCAGCATGAACAAATTAAAATTTAGCAACCTTGTCTCATAGCTATAGTCCTCCAGCCCCTTAATTAGTTTTGTTGCCCTTCTCTGGAATCCCTCTAGCTCAAGAACATCCTTTCTGTGATCAAAACTGAACCGCATACTCAACATGTGGCCGAACCAGTGGTCTATAAAGTATAAAACATTTATTAGTACCCAATTTTTCGGTAAAATATAAAAGATGGGGTCTTGTCAGGTAAATAGACACCAAACATGTCAAGCTTTAAAATTGTAAAAAACTACCATACCTAAAATTGGCGATAGGTGATGCTTTAAAAGCTTTTACTGCTCATCAGTGTAGTGTTAACAATAATTGATGGCCCTAGAATTATTGCTCACACTCTGATGTTTGCGGTGATATGTAACTTGCGCGGCGGAATAGTTGTTTTCACACGTAGGTGCACCCGACACGTATTTATATTTATATGTGCCTGCATGAGGGGGACTTATGTTTTTTGGGGGGTGTCTTTTATTTTATGTTTAATATGTGACTTAATTTTTTTTAATGCTTAACTTTATTGCTACAGAGATCTGCTTAACCAGCTTCTTCTCTGGCTATAGCAGCCAGAGAAATGACAGCCTTTAGAGAGAGAGAGGAGGAGAGATCAGCAGTGGGGGAATGCTGATCTCTCCTCTGTTCTCAGTACAGGCAGCCTCTCTGCCAGTCCCGGGCCCACAGGGGGAAAGCAGAGCCCGGGATAACTGGCAGTGACAGTGGAGGGGGGGAGCGTGGCAGCAGAGGGGGGCGCACACTGTATGTTGTCATTCAAATGATCGCACTGCTGTAGAGCCGGCCGAACGCTTGTATGTAACAGCCGGTACCGCACGTGCTGGGGAAGCAGGCGCCCTCCACACGTGTATTTACAAACGGTTAATATACAGTATGGTAAATATGTATTTGAACTTCGGGTTTGCCATTTATAAAAAAAGTTACTGTTTTCAGATATATGGTAATAGAGAAAACGTGGTGTTGTATACAGCATTTTGGAACTTTTTAGAGTTTAGAGTTGACCAAAATGGTGAGCTCTGATGAGCTGCAAATACTGATACAACCCCATGTTTCCCTGGGAGCACGAACTCTGTGGACCCTTTACCTACTGCTTCCATCTCTGTGAGAAAGATTCAGGAAGAGGCAGAGGAGGAATATTAGAGAAGGGGGACATTTTACCCCTCCTAAACCTCAGGTGTTGTATGTGGGTGGGGTAAGATTGTTGAGGACATTGTGGACTCAGGGTCCTTCACTGCAAACAGTTTGCCGTGGATGGGGTCTTTTTTGCTCAAGTGAGTGAGCAAGCACCCCAGGATTTGGAGTGTCAAAAGAGGGACCACTATTGAGTAGCCACCATATTGAATCCTAGATACAATGACCTACTACCACCATCCCAAAGGGAGACCAAAACATAGCACTTTGAGTGGGTATTGTGTAAGAACCTTTTTGAAACACTTTCTGATTGTGGTAGGATTTTCTCTGATCACCAAAATGTCTCTGATCCTCTGATCAGCGAAAAGAACAGCAGTGGTTGATGTTTGTCTATATTTTTTAAACCACAGCATCCATGCTTGGCTGCAGGCATCACTCACAGGAAGTGCTTGAATGACATGATTGCTGAGCAGATCCAATGCTGATACGAACACTCTTAGAAGTAAAGACTGAATGAATACTAAATGTCCAGGCTGAACCAATGGCCAGAGCTTGCACAGTGTGCTGGAGCTTCTGGCTTGCCGGCAGCCAGTGTGCTGTCTTAGAGGGCTCTTAGCATAGCAGGAAGGCTTTTTTTAGAGGTGATTTCCTCCTGTACCCTAGCAGTGTGCACATTGGCTTACATTCATTAAAATGGGCCAATCTAGAATTAACAAGAACTACAAAACAAAACCCATACTGCTGGTGCTGCAGCCTAATCCTGTAAGTGTCATCTAACCCAACCCCCTCCCCCCCCCAAAAAAAAAATGATTCCTGTCAGTATTACTCCTGCCCCCTCTCATGGCCTAATCCAGTGCTCTGGCACTGTAAACACCATGTTTCCCGAGCTGGTCATCAGCTGCCAATTTCAATGTTTGCTGCAGGGTAAATCCTAAATTGTGTCTCACAGTTTGTCATCTATTCCAATGTTCCAGCACTGTAAAGATGCCACACAATGTTTTTGCAACTGGACCTCAGCTGCCAAAGTTTTAACGTTCAACCAGGGAAAACCCTGCATTGTGCCTCAAAGTTTGTCGTGATCCAGTGTTGCAGCACTTAGAAATATTTGTGGCATTTTTTCTCAGATAGTATACTCTAATGTTTATTTCAATAAAAAAAGTTCCTAGTCTGTCTCTACCATATTGCATCCTAGCCAAGCTGCTTACATACTGTCCAGTCTCTGAACAAAATGTGTGGCTATTGCCTCCTAAATATTACACTCTAATGTTTTAAGGTAAAACCTGCCTCTCTTTGTCTCTTACATTGTGACCTTACTAAACTGTTTACATACTGTCTGTCAACTGAACAATATGTGTTGCTATTGTCTCTCAAATCATACACTCAAATACTTATGTACTTCAATCTTGTTTTGTTCCTCCCACTTATGTTGCGGCCTAACCAAACAGCTTGCATACTGTCATATTACACTATAATGTTTATTTCAAAATAAAACTTGACTTGTCTCTTCCTCTTACATGGCGGCCTTACAAAGCTGCTTGCAGACTGTCCAGCCACTGTGTAATATGTGTGGCTATTGTCTCTCAAATAATACCCTCTAATTTCTACTTCAAGATGAAATCTGCCTCATCTCTACCTCTATATTGCAATGTAACATTACAAACATTGATCAATATTTATGACTATTGTCCCTTGCATAATACACTGAAATTTTTTAACAAAAAAAACCTGTCTTTCTCTTTCTATTTCCTGCCCAATAAACTGCTCACATACTGTTCTGTTGCTAGCTAATAAACACATATCTGTAATTTAGATTTTAAATATTTGGAAATAACTGAGGATATGGAGATGGGAAGGGATTTCGGGAATGTACGATGGTGGTTTTGAAGTGTTTTTGTGCACTCTGTTTTGACATTTTATTAAACATTTAGATAATGCACTGCAACAGAAATGCTTATAAACGCTAGTATTATACTGTATGCCACTGGCCAGTTTGTACAAATTGGAAGGCTTTAGCATTTTTTGGTGAAAGCATTCCTACAGCTTTTAGACCTGTTGTTCTTCCACCATTCAATTCTGGTCCATTATTGCTTAATAAAAAAAAATCAGTTATCACAGCCTTAACTGTCTAAAAAAAAGCTTTTTTTTTCAAATTGAAATTACCTATATTGGGGTGCTGCTGCTTTATTTAAGCTAAATTTAAAAGTAAAAAAAACAATTACACATCTTGTAAAAACATACTTACCTCTTAGAATATTAAACCTGGATCTATGAACCTGTTTCTCTTACTAGAGAATATTGAACTATATTGAAAGTGTAATGACATATAACAGGAAAAATAATAGATAAGATAAAATACCACTACCATTTCACTTAAATGTACTAATGTTCTAATGGCATCTACCAGGGACGTGTGGTCAGAGGAGGCAGGTGAAGCAGAGACTCACCTAGTATTATGGAGGAAAAAATTGTCAGCTTCAAGTCTGAAGCTGACAGCTTTTTCTCCATTCAGATCGGCTTGTTACAGGTTACAAATCCTCCCCACTGTGTAACCTGTCCTGGACGGAGCGCTGCTTGTTAATTACATGGAGCGCTGCTTGTTAATTACATGGAGCGCTGCATCCAGCTTTTGACATGTAGTTAGGTTACAAAGCAGCAGGCTTCACCACTGCTTGTGTAACCTAACATAGTGAGACAAGAGCTGTCACAGCCTCTACTATGTGTTAGAGGCGTGAGCTCTGTGGATGGCTTGGATCAATGGCAAAGCGCCATTGGTCCAAGCTGTCCAATCAAAAAAAGAAAAAAAAACACTGAGGCCATTGATCTCAATGTCTCAGCAGTGACGAGCAAGTGAGGGATAGGGAGGCTCCACCCTTCCTCCTCCCTCCCTGCTTCACACTGGGGAATGCCTCACCCGGAACCAAAGGTACCACACGTCACTGGCATCTACATGTTAGTACATACCCATTGAGTCTAAAGAAAACCTACAGGTAAAAAGAAAACAATGTATGTGGAGCAGTAAATGCACCATAAACATTTGAATGTGATTAATGGCTGTCAGGGTGGTGCCTGAGTCAATCTGAACCCAAACATAAAGGGATGGCCAAGGAAAGGCAGGCGGTATACCTGAAAAGTGTAGGCCAGCGGTCAGATTTTGGTAGAACCAAGCGATATGGAACACTTGGAATACTTGCCTAAGTACAAAGACAGCATGGCATGAGAGCAGGTGATGTGGGATCCACCAGTGCACAAAGTCTAAGAGCCAGCCTGTATTCACCAGGGACCCCCTAATGTGGGTTTGAGCTTAGCTGCCTGCTGACCTTAGGTCATTAACCTCCTGGTTCACCCTCGTTAAGCAAATAGACTAAGAGTAAGGCAGGTACCAAGAAAGAGTCCAGAGGTCTTGGATGGCTGTGCACATGGATGGTCAGGATAGAGGCAAGAGGTGAGGGCAACCAGCAGTAAAGGATAACTGAGGTACTAGCCAGAGGTCAGGGCAGGTAGTAGATATGGATAGCCAGGAACAAGCCAGAGAATTTAGAGCATGCAGTGGACATAGGTATCCTGACACAAAATGCCAGGACAGGCAGCAAACATGGGGATCCAGGAAACAATGCCAAAAGTAAGTCACCTGAATTAATGGAAGGTTTCAGGATCTTGGCAGATTGCAAATCATAGCATTGTGCAGACAGCAGTCTGAATGACTGCAGGATCACATGAAATTGGGACAAATTAGGGAAAAAATATGTGGGGGACAGCTGAATAGGGCAGGCAAAGGTGCACAGAAAAAAAGAGCAATGATAAACACTCATCCATTAACCACTTCCGGGCCGCAATACATCTATAGATAGTGTCCTGTTAAAGTGATTAAAACAAGAACACAGCTGCTGCAGCAGCCTGGCTCTTGGTACTCGTGATGGCTGTTAATGTACAAACGATCCGGTATCTGTACAGCAGCCGGATCGTTTGTACCGTGCGGCAGGTGCCCCCCTGCGGCTGCCGTTGTCTTCCCCGGGCACCGCTGTCCCCATGAGGCACCCGGTAGTGGCTCGGCAAGTCTGCCCACAGTGATCGGAGGGAGAATCAGCGACTTCCAGCGGCTGATCTCTCCTCCGATCACTGGACCCAGAAGTGATGTGTATTACATCACTTCCGGTGTCACTGTACACAGTCTCTGGCTCTTAGAGCCAGGAGATGAAGCTCTGGAAGCAGATCTCTGCTTCCTCAGCTTCTTTGGGGTCCCTAGGTGACATTAGGGGTCTGAAAGACCCCTGATGTCTCCATAAAGAGGACCTGCCACACCCTATCTGCTGTTACATAGGGTGCTTGTTAGCCCCCTATGTAATAGAAATAGGATTAGTGTAAAAAAAAAGTGTTTAAAAGTCATAAAAATTAAAGTAACATAAAAGAAAAATGCAAAAAACATTTTTAAGTCCCCTGCCCCCCACGTGCATGCACATACAAAAGCAAACACACGTCGGTGCGCCTAAGTGCGAAAACAACAATTGCGCTACACATGTTACATATCGCCGCGAACGTCACAGTGAGAGCAATAATTGTAGGGCAATTGATCACTGTTAGCACTAAACTGATGAGCGGGAGCGGTAAAAGTGTTTAAAATGTTCCCTATGGGAAATTTTGGGTATTGACATTTTTTTGCGGCTTCGCGGGCGAACGCACTTTTAAGGCTTGACATGTTTGGTATCTATTTACCCGACGTGACTCCGTCTTTCATATTTTAACAAAAAATTGGGTATTATATTTGATAAACATTTGCGCAAAAAACGTGCAACGTAAAAAATTGCAACTAGCATTTCCTTATTCTACAGGGCCTCTGCTTTCAGAACATATATCATTATTTGGGGGTTTGAAGCTGTTTTCTAGCCAAAAAGTAAAATTTTATCATGTGTGCGCAAATAGTAAGAAAATGCCCTGGACAGCAAGTGGTTAAGGCAATGAAAGAGTGAAGGGCTGCAGTGGTCCCTTGCCCCTGATTAGGCAGTCTAGAGAGCCACATCATACATCATTCAATAAGATTTCCTTGTTTGCTGGTATAAAGCAGAATACCTGTTTTCTAATCCATTGAATATTTACAATATTTACAAGCACTCATCTGTTTTTTTTTGTTTTTTTTTCTTCTGAATAACATTTTCTTTATTTTCAAAAGATTCTTTCACAAGCTGGTTACATTTAAAAGATTCAAGACATTTCCAAGAGACCTTAGCTTATTACAAACAGCTATAGCATAGTATGGAAAACATTACAATCATATATGCATATGTATCTATTGAAGTAATATGAAATTAAATGAAAGACTGCGTGTCTAGCAATAAATAAAAATAGAATGTGTCTCATCGAGATGGTATGTCACATTTTACCAACCTGAGGTGCATTATTGAAACGAACGTTGTAAAATTAACAGTCAAAATAGACAGAATAAAACAAACTCTTTGTCATGTCAATCTCATTCCGAAACACGGTCAAATCATTATAAGGGTTATGCCTCTCGAGTTGCCTAACCTCTTAGACATGTATTTGTTTATTTCCCTTTTGGGTTCGAGTGCCCAAGAATCCTCTGCCTATTCAATTGCCAGACAATCGTTCCTATTCTTCCCTCATCTAGTCTAACCCAAATACTAAGAAAGACTCCCTCCAGGCAAATTAAGAGAGAGAGATCCTTTGTGGAGTCTCCGCTTCTCTAGAGAACGGTTTCCTCCAAATCATTCCAAGATTTCCATATTTTTTCATACTTTGATAAAGTATTGTTTAGTCTAGCAGTAAGGTTTTCCATAATCCGCACCTCCTTAATTCTCCTGTATAAATCTAATTGAGAGGCAGGAAATACCCGTTTCCAATTTAGTGCTTTGAGGCAACGGGCTGCTGTTAGGATATGGGATATTAATCTATTATCACATTTATTGAGGTGCGGGAAAGGAAGACCCAGCAGATAGTGAATAGGAGATAAAGGGAGACTCGTCTGTAGCACTTTTTCCAGGATATTTTGTACCATTTTCCAATATGGGATTATCCAGGGACATGTCCAAAATATGTGGAATAGAGACCACTCTGAACATCCCCTCTCCAGCACATTGGTGACCCCGTCTTGAAAATAGAATACAAGACGTCTGGGGTATGGTACCAGTGAAATAGTATCTTGTATTGATTCTCCTTGTAGACTGAGCATATGGAGGATTTAACTGCTGTTTTCCAAATCAACTCCCATTGTGCTCTGGTTACTGGAGTGCCCAGTGTTTTTTCCCATTTTGCCATATAAGGGTGGTTAACAAATTGTTCGGGTTTGGGGGTCAGTAACATTTGGTAGAGGGCTGAGATCATACCCTTAGAGGAAGGAGAAGTAATACATATTGATTCAAAGGGGGTTCTTGGATGAAACACAAGATTGTTACTGATATTTTGGGCAAAGTGTTTAATTTGGAGGTATGGGAACATGGTCGTGGAAGGTAGGTCATATTTCTCTTTGAGGACAGCAAAAGGTAATAATGTTCTAGTGACTCTATCTGTGATATCTTTATAGGTAAATAAATGTTTGGACTGCCATGGGGCTATCCAGTGCTGTGACAGACTAGGTTGGAGGTTAGGTTTCAGCAGAAAAGGAGTCAGGGATGATTTTTCCGCTGCCAAGTTATAAGTATATTTAGATTTGTTCCAAAGCGTCAGTTGTAGGAACATAGTCGACAGGACCTGACTTCTCTCCATCCGCATCGGTTTAGACCATAGGAAAGCCGATGGATGTATAGGTGTCATAAATATATGTGTATAGGTGTCCTCCCACCTCGAGTGAGGAGTATGGGAGCATAGGTTAGGTATGGTACTTAGCTATCTGCGGTAAGGCTAACCCACCTCTATTTACCGGAGGCAAATAAGACCTCTTTGGAAATACGATGGCGTCTTCCATCCCAAATGAACCGTAAGATGTCAGACTGTAGAGAACTCAGGTCCGAGTTAGAGATTGTAATTGGTAGTGTCTTGAAGAAATACAGTAGTTTGGGAAACATAGTCATTTTAATAGACATTAACTTGCCCGTTAGAGATAATTTGTGACTCTTCCATTTTTGTAGGAGCAATCTTAGAGAGGAAAAAAGAGGTTTATAATTAGCTTGGTACAATTGGGATAGTGTTACGTACCTTCTGGGAGACCGGATGTGAGAGGAGGCTTCCCTTGCACCTTGTGTCCTGGGAGACTCTGAGGATGGGAACAGAACCCAGCGGGACAACAAGTGGCAGGAGTGCCAGTGGTGTTGAGCACCGTGCAAGCCGTAACTAATACCTCATGTAGATTAGGGAGCAATATCAGTGGTTGGGTCAATGTTAAGATCACATCATCAGCAAACAGTGCTAGTTTAAATGAGTGATCCCGAACCGTTACCCCAGTAATGTCTGGGGACCTTGGTATAGTCGATGCCAATGATTCGATGCACAAGGTGAATAAGAGTAGTGACAGAGGGCACCCCTGTCTAGATCCATTGCGAATTGGGAATGTTTGCAAATTAGCGTGTTGTAATTTGATAGAGGCTGATGGCGTTGAATACAAGGCTAGTACTGCTGTAGCAAAAGGACCCGTAATACCCATTCTTCCCGAGGTTGCAAATAGAAATGGCCAGCTCATCCTATCAAAGGCTTTTTCAGCATCCAGACTCAAGAGGAGGGTAGCCTCCCCGTTCGCTCAACGATATCCAAAAGATCGATTATTCGACGGGTATTATCTGCTGCTTGTTGGTTGAGTACAAATCCTACTTGGTCGGTGTGTATTAGAGTAGGGAGAAGTCGGGCAAGTCTGTTAGCTAAGATTTTAGTATATATTTTAAAGTCAGAGTTAAACAAAGCTATGGGTCTGTAGTTAGCACATATTTTATCGTCTTTGTCTGGTTTAGGAATAACTACAATGTAAGAATGTAAAAAGGAGGAGGGAATGGAGTCTCCTTTCAGAAAGCCATTGTACAAGGTTGTTAAGTGCGGCAATAATGTAGCTAAGTATGTTTTGTAGTACAAATATGGAAATCCATCCGGACCTGGGGATTTTCCACTAGGTAAAGACTTTATTGTATTAGTAATTTCCTCAGATGTTATAGGTGCATTTAAGTCTAGCAATGAATCCTTTGTGAGCTTTGGTAAATTACAAGACTCCAGATATTGTGCTATTCGGGAGTTTAAGGAGTCATCATCCACAGCAAATGCAGGGCCCTCTAGATTATACAGTCCCTCATAATATTCCTTAAAGATCGCTGCTATTTTCTCTGGATGATGATCTAACACCCCCTTTTCATCCCGCATAGCCAAAATCTTTCTATTGTCCATATCGACCTTTAGTTTTCGGACTAAAATAGAATGGGGTTTGTCTCCCCTCTCATAGTATTTTTGTTTGAGATATAACATTGACATCTCTGTTTCCAAATCAGTAGGTGGTGCAGTTGAGCTCGGAGATTAATAAGAGTACGGAGAGTGAATTTGGCATGTCTAAGCACTAGGTTACGTTCCTCTGCAAGTATGGATTGTTTTAGCTGAGTTACTTTGAATAAACAATCTTTTTTGTGTCTGGATGCCATGGCAATGCATTGTCCCCTGATGGTGGCTTTATGAGCCTCCCATAGTGTGGAGTGGGACGATACTGATCCTAAGTTGTAAAAAAATGACTTAATCTCGTCTTCCACTGACATTCGCGATATTTCCTCCTTAAGGATACCATCATTAAGTCTCCAATTGCATTGTTTTAAGCGGTCGGGAGCTGTTCGGAGCTGTAATTCTATAGGAGCATGATCAGACCATGAAATAACTCCCACCTCTGCATCCACCATGTTCCTCACAACAGGCATATTAACAAAAAAATAGTCCAATCTAGTATGCGTTTCATGCACAGGGGAAAAGAAGGAGTAACGCTTCTCCGAGGGATGTATCAAATGCCAGGAGTCCTTAAGAGAGTATTGTCTGAGTAAGCAACGAAAACGCTTAGATTGAGCGCAAGTATTCTTAGGAGGGGATTTGGCAGGGTGGTTTAGGTGATCAAATGCTACTGAATATGGCAAATTGAAATCACCGCCTACAACTAAATAAGTGCACTCCCACCTTTTAAGTTTAGAGAAAATTTTCTGAAGAAAGGGAATTTGGTTGCTGTTGGGTGCGTACATATTACAGATTTTGGCGGGGATATCATTCCAGGTTCCATGTATTATAACGTAGCTACCCTGTTTATCTAAAAGGACATGCCCAGGTTTGAAGGAACATGAATCCCTCAGGAGAATAACCACCCCCGCCTTCTTGTCTGGGGATGATGCCGCATATGCTCTGGGATACTGAGAAAAAATCAGTATCCCGTAGAACTCAGTAGAAAAACTATGTCAGCTTTAGCCAGTTTCAGTTCTCTGTATACCAAATTTCTCTTATTTTGGGAGTTAAGTCCCTTGACATTCAGATAAATTATTTTGCATGTATTCATTGACGCCATAATGAAGTTAGGGGGGTTAGGATCTGATGTTGCCCTGTTAATGTGACCTCTCCATTCACCTCCGCACAAAATAAATAGAAAAACAGACCAGTGGCTCGGTTCTGGATCCTCCATTGGGTCACCCAATCCTTGGGTTGAGTCAGGCACTCAAGACTTTCATCTGCCCTCCGTGAGACCATGGAATGAGACTGGAGCATAGAAACAAAAACAACCAATAACAAGTTAAAAAAAACAACATTGAATTGTGCGAACACATATTCAATCAATAAGTAAACGAACATATTACATTTCTAACAATGTGCAATAGGGTAATAGATTTCTCCACACTCAACTAGGAAAATATTGCCAGTATCTTCCAAAATCTTTAGTGAAAAGTTTCACTTAAGAACTACCCACGATAA